>NC_091170.1:7883916-7898916 GCF_040958095.1 Procambarus clarkii | reverse complement strand
CACAAAGATTACTAAAAAGAGATTGAATTAGACTACAGCAAATTGGCAAACTTTACCTTGTATCTGTTTCCACCGTGTTTGTTTGGGGCGTTCTTCAACATATCAGCAATACTTGTCTCAACATCTCTTTCAGTTGCATTAGTGTGGGTGTTGATACAGGCTTCTGGAAAGTTATAAGAATTAATTAATATATATAATTATAATTCTTTTTGTCAGGAGACAAGAAGCCACAGAGTAATAACATTGTTGGCTTTTATTTAGGTGTTCCCCTGTTCTCCAGTCTTCCTCCGTCCCCTCGTCCCCTTTGTCCTCCCCAGCATTCTCCATTCCCCTGTCCCCTCGTCCTCCCCACCATTACCCTCTCCTCTGTTCCCTCGTCTTCCCCACCATCCCCCCTGTCGTCCTCCCCACCATTCTAAACTACCTCATCCCATGCATTCCATGATGGTCTGATGCTTCCATCTGAAAATTGGGAACATCAAAAGATCTGACTTTCCCAATTTTCTGATGGGAACATCAAATGATCTGATATTCCCATCACTGAAAAATAAAAACAGATAAAAAAAATGATATGAAAAAATAGAAAATAAAATATACTCATGAAATGAACAGAATGGTTAACAACGCAGCTCAATTGCAATGCAATGTCACAATAACATTTAAATATACTTTAAGATATAATCTAGAAGAAAATAAGGATATTGAAACGGTTCATGAACTCTATTTCAATAAAGGACACTATGGGGAACTTTGAAAAATAGTTATTGAGTATAATTAGACAGACTTGTTGCTAGGCAGAGGAGTAATGAGATATATGGCAAATTTTGCAAAATATACAATGAAGGTACACAAACATTCATACCCAAACAAAGCAAAATGCTAGGTAAGAACAAAGCATTTGGCCCGTAGGAGAAAGGAGATACCCACAAGACTAGAATACAAGTCATTAACAAGCATGCAAGTATAATACATAATACATGCAGACATATATATAATCCAAAAAAATGTCAAATTTACGTACTTATTATTACATTACAAATATCCAAGGTTTTGAAGACACGTTTCCTCTTGCGCCCAACGAGTGAATACTGAGACCAGACCCCATAGGTCCCTATCCTCCTCATCATTCGTCTCACTGTGTCTCCACAGCTTGCACCGCCCATTTGAGACAGCGTCTGGACCTGTTAAAATAATGCATAAGCTGTAAGGTAATAGAGAATAATATATATCTTTCAATCTCAACATTAGATTTTCTAATTTCCAACTGTATTAAATAAATAGCATTAAAATATTTTCCTTCTTAACTATTACAAAAATCAACGAATTTGAGTAACTTTTGCTTTTGTTTTATTTGTACCTTAAACATTACCTGAACAATCAATTATGTGCCACCCCACCTTCCTTCATCTGCAAAAAAACTAATCAAAAGACATATGTACAAGGCTAAAAAAATTCAGCAACACTTACCATACTCAGGCTAAAAGAATTAAGCAACACTTACCATACTCTTTTTATATTCACTGTTAACTTTTAGCTCATGTGACAGACTTTCCACCTGCTCAACAGTTTCAAGTGGGGATGGAAGAATGTCTTCCAGGATTGGTATATCTCCATGTGTTTTTGACATATGGGTTTCCGTCATTTTGACAATATTCAGGAATTTTGCAAAAATAATGGCATTTACTATTTTTAAAAGATTATTAGCAAATTTACAGAAATGGTGCATTCGGAAGACAAAACCGTGGTAGACATGGTTGGAACAAGTTAGGTGAGAGGGTGGTGGAGGCCAAAACCATAATCATAATCATCTGTATCAAACCTTATTACAGGTAAAACCAGTAGGCAGTCTACTGTATTTTATCAAACCGTTATTAGTATAATAGATCTCGTAATAATTTTGCAAAAATAATGGCATTTACTATTTTTAAAAGATTATTAGCAAATTTACAGAAATGGTGCATTCGGAAGACAAAACCGTGGTAGACATGGTTGGAACAAGTTAGGTGAGAGGGTGGTGGAGGCCAAAACCATAATCATAATCATCTGTATCAAACCTTATTACAGGTAAAACCAGTAGGCAGTCTACTGTATTTTATCAAACCGTTATTAGTATAATAGATCTCGTAATAATTTTGCAAAAATAATGGCATTTACTATTTTTAAAAGATTATTAGCAAATTTACAGAAATGGTGCATTCGGAAGACAAAACCAATTTTTCACTTTTGACAATTGAGCACCTGCTACATCCAGATTCTAGGGAGGAAAGGAAGGACGATCTTACTGGATCCCATAGCCTCTCCGAGGCACAAACCAGGCTTTTACATAACCCCCCCCCCCCTGCACCCGAGCTTTTTAAAATAGTAAATGCCATTATTTTTGCAAAATTATTACGAGATCTATTATACTAATAACGGTAAATAAATAATAAATAGTAAATAAATCAAAATCAGTTACATTATTTTATCTTATTCATAGCATAAATGTTCTCGAAGATTACTAAAAAGAAATTGAATTAGACTACAGCAAATTGGCAAACTTTACCTTGTATCTGTTTCCACCGAGTTTGTTTGGGGCGTTCTTCAACATATCAGCAATACTTGTCTCAACATCTCTTTCAGTTGCATTAGTGTGGGTGTTGATACAGGCTTCTGGAAATTTATAAGAATTAATTAATATATATAATTATAATTCACTTTGCTATTCCCCATTCCACAGTCCTCTCGTCCTTCCCACTTCCCTGTCCCCACATCATCCCCACTATTCCCACTTCCCTGTCCCATCGTCCTCCTTACCATTTTCCCCTCCCCTGTCCTTCTTCCTCCCCCACCATCTCCCATTCACCTGTCCCTTTGTCCTCCCCAGCATTCCCCTGTCCCCACCATCCCCAACTCCCCAGTCCCCTCGTCCTCCCCACCATTACCCTCTCCTCTGTCCCCTCGTCTTCCCCACCATACCCCCCTCTCGTCCTCCCCACCATTCCAAACTACCTCATCCGATGCATTCTATAATGGTCTGATGCTTCCATCAGAAAATTGGGAACATCAAATGATCTGATATTCCCATCACTGAAAAATAAGAACAGCTAAAAAAATGAAATGAAAAAAATAAAAAAATAAACTATACTCATGAAATGAACAGTATGGTAAACAACACAGCTCAATTTCAATGCAATGTCACACAAAATTATTAAATCGAAATGAAAATAAATTGAAATCTATGAAAATTCAAATTATCAATACAATCGGAAATATTGAAATAATATCGCAACATAATATAGTGTGGGTTGCTCTTACGTGCAACAGACGGTGCTGTTTTTCAAAAAAGGCATGGTTTTACCTGTCACAAGTGTGGCATCTATACTTATACTCACGAAATGAACGGTATGGTAAACAACATAGCTCAATTGCAATGCAATGTCACAATAACATTTAATAACAATAATAACAATAACATTTAAATATACTTTAAGATATAATCTAGAAGAAAATAAGAACATTGAAACGGTTCATGAACTCGATTTCAATAAAGGACACTATGGGGAACTTTGAAAAACAGTTAATGAGTATAATTAGACAGACTTGTTGCTAGGCAGAGGAGTAAATAATGAGATATATGGCAAATTTTGCAAAATATACGGCACACAAACATTCATACCCAAACAAAGCAAAATGCTAGGTAAGAACAAAGCAGTTGGCCCGTAGGGGAAAGGAGATACCCACAAGACTGGAATACAAGTCATTAACAAGCACACAAGTACTACACTACACAACACTGTTGTTGTATTGGAGTCGCTTTTTTCGCTTATACTCGTACATTCTGTTAAAGAGTGTCAAATTTCTACATTAGACTACCATATTACCTATATTATTGTTAATAATGTATTGACAGATGCAATATGTATTAAAATTCTAAAAATAAGTCATTCATTATATACAATGTGTGATAATTAAAGCTGGTGCATATAACATCCTTGTCAGGCACATGCAAAAGTGAACACTTCCAGAATTGGAGACATGCAGAAATGTAACATATGGAAATAGAGGCATGCCAAAACAAAGACATGCATAAATTCAAATTCTTATCGAAATAATTTCTAGTGATTATTATATAAATTATTCCATCAGTACTAGATCAAATATTCAATACCATCCTCCCATTGGAAAGAGTAATCATGTCCTGTTGGACATTAATTATATGTTGAGATATAATCTAAAAGAAAATAGGGACATTGAAATTGTTGTTAAACTCTATTTCAATAAAGGACACTATAGGGAACCTAGAACCCTGTATTACAAGTGTAAGTGATAATTTTGGAAAATTTAATTAAAGCTAATTGTGTAGGACACCTGGAGATATGGTGCCCATATCTAAAGAATCACATCAACTGGTAAAGGTATAGACTTGCCAATAAGTGGCTCCCAGGTTAGAGGCATAAAATGCCAAAACTAGATGGTAGAATAAAAAGAAGATATTGTAAAAGGTAACCAAACAAAGATGCCACAGAAATATTAGAAAATTAACTTTCGCAAGCAGCGTGGTAGACATGGTTGGAACAAGTTAGGTGAGAGGGTGGTGGAGGCCAAAACCATAATCATAATCATCTGTATCAAACCTTATTACAGGTAAAACCAGTAGGCAGTCTACTGTATTTTATCAAACCGTTATTAGTATAATAGATCTCGTAATAATTTTGCAAAAATAATGGCATTTACTATTTTTAAAAGATTATTAGCAAATTTACAGAAATGGTGCATTCGGAAGACAAAACCAATTTTTCACTTTTGACAATTGAGCACCTGCTACATCCAGATTCTAGGGAGGAAAGGAAGGACGATCTTACTGGATCCCATAGCCTCTCCGAGGCACAAACCAGGCTTTTACACAAACCCCCCCCCCCCTGCACCCGAGCTTTTTAAAATAGTAAATGCCACTATTTTTGCAAAATTATTACGAGATCTATTATTCTAGAGAATAATGCATATAAATGCATATATGCATATAAATACAAAAGTAAATGTAAATAATTTTACCTTGCACCTAGATCCACCAAGCCTGTATGGCGCGCGTTTCAGTACTTCGGAAATCTAGAACTATCTTGAATCTCTAATCTGCAATGAAACAATACATATTATTGCACTTACCAAAACATGGATGAATGTAGAAAATACAGAACTATTAGCTGAATATCAAATAAATGGATTTAATCTATTTCACACAGATAGATATATTAGATATTATATTATATTCCTTTCCTCCCTAGAATCTGGATGTAGCAGGTGCTCAATTGTCAAAAGTGAAAAATTTGGTTTATTTAACATACACGCCATAGACCGGCTTGGGAAAAAAATTTCATAAAACCCAGGGGCCATAGACCGGCTTGGGAAAAAAAGTTCGTAAAACCCAGGGGCCATAGACCGGCTATGAAAGAAAATTTGAGAAAACCCTGGGGCCATAGAACGGCTATTTAATCCCCTTGAACGGACCTGTGCATGGACCACTGAGGCATAAAAAAAAACACGGGCCATAGACCGGCTTGGGAAAAAGAAGTTCGTAAAACCCTGGGGCCATAGAACGGCTATTTAATCCCCTTGAACGGACATGTGCATGGACCACTGAGGCATCGAAAAAAAACATGGGCCATAGACCGGCTTGGGAAAACAAGCTAGGTTAGGCTAGGTAAAAAAGAAAGGAGCTAGGTTAGACTATGTATGTTTAAATCTCTGATTTAAACAGAGCCAGTGTTCAGTCAAATAACTGAATTTATCAAATCTTATCCTTGTATAATATACAAGCTGATGTGAGATCCCTGTCTACAGGTGGACTGGAACTATTATCCAGTAGGCAGTCTACTGTATTTTATCAAACCGTTATTAGTATAATAGATCTCGTAATAATTTTGCAAAAATAATGGCATTTACTATTTTTAAAAGATTATTAGCAAATTTACAGAAATGGTGCATTCGGAAGACAAAACCAATTTTTCACTTTTGACAATTGAGCACCTGCTACATCCAGATTCTAAAAAAGTTCGTAAAACCCAGGGGCCATAGACCGGCTATGAAAGAAAATTTGAGAAAACCCTGGGGCCATAGAACGGCTATTTAATCCCCTTGAACGGACCTGTGCATGGACCACTGAGGCATAAAAAAAACACGGGCCATAGACCGGCTTGGGAAAAAGAAGTTCGTAAAACCCTGGGGCCATAGAACGGCTATTTAATCCCCTTGAACGGACATGTGCATGGACCACTGAGGCATCGAAAAAAAACATTGGCCATAGACCGGCTTGGGAAAACAAGCTAGGTTAGGCTAGGTAAAAAAGAAAGGAGCTAGGTTAGACTATGTATGTTTAAATCTCTGATTTAAACAGAGCCAGTGTTCAGTCAAATAACTGAATTTATCAAATCTTATCCTTGTATAATATACAAGCTGATGTGAGATCCCTGTCTACAGGTGGACTGGAACTTCTATCAACTAATCCATACATCAAACCTGTCCCTTACAGCCCACAATCTATCATTAGGAAAACCATGTGAGAAATCTTTAAGGAATTCTGATAAAGAAAGAGATCTAGGGGTGGTTCTAAATAGAAAACTATCACCTGAGGACCACATAAAGAACATTGTGTGAGGAGCCTATGCCATGCATTCCAACTTCAACAGCATGTTGTGGGGTGCCGATATTGTGTGCTAGGTTAGGCTAGGTTAGGCTAGGTAAAAAAGAAAGGAGCTAGGTTAGACTATGTATGTTTAAATCTCTGATTTAAACAGAGCCAGTGTTCAGTCAAATAACTGAATTTATCAAATCTTATCCTTGTATAATATACAAGCTGATGTGAGATCCCTGTCTACAGGTGGACTGGAACTTCTATCAACTAATCCATACATCAAACCTGTCCCTTACAGCCCACAATCTATCATTAGGAAAACCATGTGAGAAATCTTTAAGGAATTCTGATAAAGAAAGAGATCTAGGGGTGGTTCTAAATAGAAAACTATCACCTGAGGACCACATAAAGAACATTGTGTGAGGAGCCTATGCCATGCATTCCAACTTCAACAGCATGTTGTGGGGTGCCGATATTGTGTGCCATCACATGTAAACCAATCAAGCCCACAAATACGTCAACATGGACCAGCATTACACCGTCTAACATACTCTGTCAGATGTAACAACTAAATTTGTGAATTCAAGACCTAATCTATTGCATAACACAGTGTTAGTACGAGAAAAACATTACTTACATTCGAAGCCGTGTTTTAAAATGGCGGCGGTCTTGTACTGACGCTCCAAACTGTGTGTTCGTTTGCGTATGATGAACGTGTGACAATTTACTACAACAATTATTTAATTATTCTTATTCTTTATTTTAATATTTTTAGGGTACATGAAATTTCAAACTTATTTGCACACAATAATATAATTGCATTGTCATAACCTTTATATATTACGGAAAATACGATGACATGAACGAAGTCAAAGTGAAGTTGAAGTCAAAGTCATTCGCCGAACGTATTAGTCATTTTTTTTCTCCCAAACGATAGGGGTAACAAATCCACAGAGAATATAAGAAATTGAAATTGAAATTGAAATTGAAATAAGTTTAGAGAGAATATAAGTGTACAGTAAAGTCAATTTTATTCAGGAAAGTACATACATAGTTGATTTACAAACATAATGTTGGATTTATAGATAGAGCTAGTGCATACAATACCTAAAGCCACTATAGTAGGCCTATAGCATTTCAGGCAACCGGGCAGTATATATGGACCCCTTACTCAAATCTCTGAATATGTTAGATATTAAGTCCCTGCACATACTCTCATGTGTATTTTATATATATAAAACGCTGCACTGTAATGTCAATCCTGACCTTAAAAGCTTCCTAGAAGGTTGTAACAGATCCCATGAGCACCACACCAGAAACAAATACCTATTTGATATTCCAAGAGTACGACTTAGTCAAACTAGAAATGCTTTACAAATCAAGAGACCTCGAATGTGGAATGACCTTCCCAATTATGTTAAAAACTGTACCTCTCCCAACCAGTTTAAGATAAATAAAGATAAATTTATAAGTTAAGAAAAATTCCACAAATCAACAACCCTGTTACTGACCCTGTATTTACCCAAGTCTTTCCTAAATCTAAACTTATCCAATTTATACCCATTGTTTCGTGTTCTATCTTGTGTTGACAATTTTAATACCCTATTAATATCCCCTTTGTTATATCGATTCAGGAAATTGTGGTTGATCTCGAACCCATTGATAATGTGACGACTTATACAGAATTTTGTAACTATATCATCAAGATTGTAACCAGCTTAGCTAAATGTAGTGTGGGGTTCAGTCCCTAAGCCCATATATGTGCCTCTCTAACCATTTAGGTTACAGGGCAAAAACATAAAAACAAAGGTAACTGCAGAAGGCCTATTGGCCCATACCAGGCAGCTCCTATCTATAACAGATAAACACTAAGTACTACCTAATTAACTCAATGTAACCTACCAACCTAACCCCCAAAATGTCAATCCATATCTTTTATTTTAAACAATGCTGTTTTGTTGACCAAATTGTATTTTTACTCTTTTTCTGTCATGTTTCTCCCACCCCTGTTTTTTCCCTTTTTTCTTATTTTTTCTCAACATAATTCATACTTTAATTATGCGGATCAGGACATCACCTGATCAAACACATCAAACATCGTTTGACCACCATCAAACACACACATTTCGTGTGTGTTTGACGCTCACTGATATGTACCAGCGTTGTTTTATATATGGTGCTATTCTATCTTACGCTTTCTTGCTCTTTTTTACCTACGGGCTCATAGAACATTCTATTGCGAAAACATTGGCACAAAAATGAATGACGTACATACAATAATAATGTCAGGACAGTGATATAATTATAAACTTTCAAAGCACTGTATCGCCCATGTGTCGTCTTGTCACCAATACTGGGTAACAGTTCCGCCACTTCCCACACTCTTGCGGGTGGGCAGCGACCATTATTCTACGTTTATATTCATATCACCGTGTTGGGAATTTCATTGCGAGTACATTGATACCAAAATTAACGCTGTAGGACAAGTGTGGAAGTGATAACAATCCCAAGAGTAAAAACATTTTGTTGCTCTTGGGCACTCACGGCGAGTCATCTACGTAGGTATTTATTGGGTGCTGGTATTCATATAACTTTTGGTGACCGTTTTTGCTGATTTTCTTCTAGAGAATGTTATTGCGAACACGTTGGTACCAAAATGAAATACATAGCTCGAGAACTAAGGTCAGGAGAGTAAAAAGAGTATACACATTTTTGTTTTGACGCTTAATTAAGGTTATTGTGAGTACTCATCGCCTGCCTAGAAACTGGAACTAGTAATTCCATCTATCATACATATCATACAAGAGGAGCCACACATCTATGGATCATCCAATAAAATCAGCAGACTTCTAGATGTTACTACTGCTCGGCTTAGACTCGGTTACAAGTATCTCTGGGAATTCTCATTATCTGCTGATGTAGACCTGACCAAATGTAAACTGTGTCAACAAAATTATTCGCACACCCTCCGTCACTATGTGATGGAGTGCGAAAAGATACATGAATTTAGAGACAATTCTATAACCAATGTTCCAGCGATGTGTCAATATTTCATTCAAAATGATCTGCTACCAAAAATTTTAGCCAAATATCCCCAGTTTGCTAACTGTAGATAACAACTAAGTGATTGTAACCTATCCACCGCTGCCCACTGGATGGGGGACGGTGTGCAGGACAAACATATAAATTTTGATACTAGCTCTCCACATATGTCAGTTGCTTAATTTAGAACCTGTACTTGAGGTCGATCTCGAACCCATTGTTGATGTGATGACTTATATTGAATTTTGTAACTAGCTCATCAAGATTGTAACTTGCTTAGCTAAATGAATTGTGGGGTTCAGTCCCTGAGCCCATTATGTGCCTCTGTAACCCTTTCCACAACCGCCCACAAGATGGGTATGGGGTGCATAATGGGGTGGGGTGTCTTGGCCAAACGTGCCACATCAAAACCACAAGTTGACATTGAATGTGAATTAACAATGAGACAAGTAAGATTTATACTAATACATTTATACTAACTCTGTTGAGCGTTGACCATTTATACATCAAATCTGTTGATGTGAGCACTTTAGTTTAGTCTGCCGTTTAAAGAAAAAAAGAGCATATCAATGGTATATCACAGAAAACGAATTTATCATAAACTCATGTATTTGTCTTATCATATTGAACTGCATTCATATTTTTAATATATAACAATATGAATATACAAATTTCTGTAAATCCCCTACCTTGTTGGAATCTGTGGAAATGAATGAGCAAATGTGCTGGCTGAAGGCGCTGAAGGAAACCACATTGGTTTCATTTTGGATACAAATGTCCATGGAAATTCAAAATGGAAACTAATTATATAGTTGAACCTGCAGAGACGAGTTTAAGAATCTGTGTTGAGAGTGATGGACACAGCCTTCACAATTATACTTCAGAGAATGTAAACATCTAAGAGTCATTAGAAATATGTGTATAATAATAAACCCTACATTGTTTGAGTTAGGGAAAACACCATTTGTGATATATAGATACTATAGCTGTTCCTAAAGATTCACCCTTTTTTGCACCAGCAAGATAACATATAAGATTTTAAGAGTTGACGAATGTTAATATTCTTGTTTGATAAACTGTGAACTTGAGACATAGTTAATAAGAACATATTAACACAACAAAATGTTTTCAGAATCCTTAACACCACTTTCCAACAACTTATATAATTTATATAAATTATTTTAGAGAATAATACATAAATTATATATTTAAACATGATATAGTGTTTAGTGGAATGTATAAGGAGTCAAATTGTGTTAAAAAGAGCAATTTTTAGAAAATTTGGAAAAATACTTTTTTCTGTTCAAATTATAACTAAATGGATTATAAAGGTTTCACTCAGCCAATATATATCATTCACAATTTATTAATGAATTTTACAAAAAAACACCATAAATTTTATATTTAAACATGTAAAAACTATTTGTTTTACATTTGGAAGAAAATAATTGTAGAAAAACAATTTATAATTAAACCTTTGTGTTTGGATTTTTTGAGTAAAAGTTTCTCAAAGGCTCTCCTGCACCATTCTCAATGCAAATCATTCCCACACCTATGGCAAGAGATAGGCGAACGTTGTGTAGATGATTTGTGTTTGCTGGGATGGGCCTAGGGTCTCAGACCCTATTGGAACGAAATTGTACCTTTGATCTAATTGCCTGTACTTGACTGACTTTTGTTTTTCTCTGTGTGTCGCTGCGGCTCCTGCCGTGCCGGCAGAGAGGGTGATGTATGTCGTTGCCAGGGTGGATACGCAAGTATAGTCCCATGCTAACTGCCTACCACCCTTCCACGGACGCAGTGTGATTCCGTCTGGTCGGCCGGCAAAGCTAACAGAGTCACGGTTCAGTAGGTTGCGGGGCTCTCTCTCCGCTGGACACTGAGCAGAGGCAAGGCTTCTTTTAATGATGTCGTTGACTTCGTCGTGTCTAGTGTGCCAACCACCCGATTTTCCACAGTGCAGGCCATGCAATCCATATTCGTCAGCATCTGCCTCGCCGCAAATACACCTGTGAACAGTGTGGATAGGGGCAGCAAGGCGGAGAGCGACTGCAATACGGAGCTCCTGCGGATCAAGACGTGTGCCTGTCGCAGACATAGGGACTGCCAGAAGGAAGTCCCCTGCATGGGGAGCCTGCACAGCTGTGAGGCGTGCACGATCACTGGGGGTTGTTGCTGCCTCCAGCAAAGCTGTGGCTTCTTTGTCTGCAATGGGGCTGTCCCAACTGGATTGTTTCTTGGCTTTCGGCATGGCTGGTCTGAGTGCTGGGTCTGTCATGGCACCCCATTTCGTGTCACATTCCGTGTAGTGGGGGTCCTGTATCCCCGCTACATCACTCAGGGTGTCAGGTAGAATTTCCTTAACCAGGTCATCTGATGCTGAGGAGGAAGACAGGAAGGCTGGGACTGCAATTTGGGTGGCGGTGCGGACACCCAAGCCACCGAGCCTGACAGGAAGAGTGGCTTGTTTCCACTGGCATTCGTTGAGAGAGAGGTTAACAACTTTTTCCAGCATGGTCTTCAGTAGGAGGTCATACTCGTCAAGCTTTGGGTTGTTGTAAGATGGGGCGCACCTCAGAAAGTAGGTTAGCCTCGGAAGGGATAGGCATTTGGTGAGGAGATAAAAAGCATCGTGGGCATCGATGTCACCTATTCTGTCTTCCATCCTCCTAAGGTCTGCGATTTTCTTGTCGAGGATCTCCTCAATGGCGTTAGACCCGAGGGGAGCTCCAAGGAGGGTGCTGTTCTCGGCCCTAATGACATGGGCTCCAGGCAAGGCAGACCTTATTCTAGCTACGATGTCTGGGTTGGAGGAGACTACTTCACACTTGAAAGGGTTCAGGACGAGACCCAGGCTTACTTCTTGCTCCCTTATTTTCCTGATATCTGACAAGAGGTGGTCTACGGTGCCAGCTATAGTGCCATCATCCAAAAACCAGATGTTGAACTCGCTGGACAAGCTTTCGGTGATTTCTTTTAAGACTAAGCAGAAAAGAAGGGGAGCAAGAGGATCACCTTGCTGAACACCTTCACATGATCTGATTTCATGTTCACCAAAGAGCAGTTTTGACTCGCCACTGTAGCACGATAGTATGAACGGGTAGAGGGGCCGGAAATGGCGATGTACGGCACAAAGTACTGCATCTCTTCTTACCATGTTGAAGGCATTCTTAAAGTCCAGTTTGAGCAGGGCCTTTTCATCAGAAATGTTTGTGATGTATGCTCGTGCTGCATGGGCAGCCGCTTCACAGCCTTGGGGGATTCCAAATCCTAGCTGGATTGGTTTCAGCAATTCAGCCGCTTGCTGGCTGACAACCCTCGTAGCAGCCTTGGCAATCAGGCGTCGGAGAGTGTTGCCAACAGCGATTGGCCTGATTCCTTCGTCCTTCTTTTTGAGAGCACAGAGGGAGGCACCAAAAAAGAGAGGCCTGATGACCTCAGGTATCTCACCAGCCAGACACATGTTATATATATATAATATATATATATATATATATATATATATTAGTATATTTTGGTAGCAGTCTTTCCTGTAGACATATATTATTAAATATGACCGAAAAAGTAAGATTAATAATTCTAACACGAATTTTCTCAATCTTTCGTACATTTCGTTTCACTGTTGGAGGTAAATCAAAAATCAATTCTCCAAAATTCATTTTTATTTGTCGACCGCATATGTCGCATATTTTATTTGTCATTTGTCGCATATGTCGACCGTGCTCTCAGCCACAGCTCTGAATGGAAGCAAGTCGACGAAGAACTCTGTAGGGTAAGGCAGGTCCTAGTCAATAATGGCTTCTCCAATGGTTTCGTCGAAGACATCATAAGAAGGAAAGTGAAAAGCCATGCAACCTCTGAAGAGACAACTAACACAACACCTATACCCCCTATTAGACTATTTTACAGGAACTTCTTTTCCACAGCTCATAAAACGGAGGAAAGGGTCCTGAAAGATATTGTTAATAGAAACGTTATCCCTACAGACAAAAATCAGAGGATACAACTGACGATTTACTATAAAACCAGAAAAACGGCCAGCCTACTCATGAGAAACTCTCCAGACACAAAACAGAACGCTTTAAAAGAGACTAACGTCGTCTATGCCTTCAAATGCCCACTTGGGGACTGTAAGCTCCAAAAAACCCAGTATATAGGCAAGACAACAACATCTCTTTCTAGGCATTTAACGATGCATAAGCAACAGGGCTCCATTAAGGAACATATAATCTCTTCCCACAACCAAACCATCGCCAGAGACATCCTAGTAAACAACACAGAAATCATCGATAGATACAGCGATAGCAGGCGGCTTGACGTTTGCGAGGCACTACACATCAAGAAGTCAACACCAGCAATCAACAGCCAATTATTGCACAACTATATTCTACCCACCTCAAGACTCCGCTCCAATATAGAAGCATCAAGAAATATGGACCAATAGGCTTTCTACAAACACTTCTATTCAATATCCATTGTTTCGTGTTCTGTCTTGTGTTGATGAAATTAATACCCTATTAATACTCTTGTTCTGTCTTGTGTTGATGAAATTATTACCCTATTAATACCACATTTTGTTCTGTCTTGTGTTAATGCCACATCACCCCTTCCACCTCACTCAAATGTAGATATAAAATCGGAGATACGTAAGTTCTATTCAGTTGTGTATTTGTGAACTAAAGTCTTTGAAAATGTAATAAGTTTTACGAAACGCGCCCGTGTCGCGTCAGACTAGAAATAAAAATGAATTTTGGAGAATTGATTTTTGATTTACCTCCAACAGTGAAGCGTAATGTACGAAAGATTGAGAAAATTCGTGTTAGAATTATTAATCTTACTTTTTCGGTCATATTTAATAATATATGTCTACAGGAAAGACTGCTACCAAAATATATATATATATATATATATATATATATATATATATATATATATATATATATATATATATATATATATATATATATATATATATATATATATATATAAAAAACTGAAAACTCACACCCCAGAAGTGACTGGAACCCATACTGCCAGGAGCAACGCAACTGGTATGTACAGGACGCCTTAATCCACTTGACCATGACGACCGGACATAAGGAAGTGATATCCGAAGCTATTTGAACCACTTCCCCGCCGGCACCTGGATGGTAATCTTGGGCGTAGCATTTTATGTGCCCGTGGGGCACATACGTGTGCCCCAAAGAATTAGGTGATTTGATAAAATGTTATGCCCAAGATTACAATCCGAGTGCCAGCGAGGAAGTGGTTCAAATTGCTTCAGCTATCACTTCCTTATGTCCGGTCGTCATGGTCAAGTGGATTAAGGCGTCCTTTACATACCAGTTGCG
>NC_091170.1:7868916-7876416 GCF_040958095.1 Procambarus clarkii | reverse complement strand
TGAAGTCGCCCATGATGAGCAGGTGGGATCTATTTCTACAGGCAGCAGAGGCTGCCCTCTCAATTATAGTGTTAACTGCCTTGTTGTTGTTTTCATACTCTTGACTGGGTCTCCTGTCATATGGTGGAGGGTTGTATATTACTGCTACTACTATTCTTGGTCCTCCCATTGTTATGGTGCCTGCTATGTAGTCTCTGAACTCCTCACAGCCCGGGATGGCCATCTCCTTAAAACTCCATTCCCTTCTCATGAATAGGGCCACTCCGCCTCCTCCCCTACCTTCCCTCTCTTTCCTTATTACTGTATACTCCTGGGGAAACACGGCATTCGTTATGATTCCAGAGAGTTTTGTTTCAGTGAGTCCGATTACATCTGGGTTAACTTCCTGTGCTCTTTCCCTTAGTTCACTTGTCTTGCTTGTGATCCCATCTATGTTCGAGTACATCACCCTGAAACTGACTCTCTTCTGCTTTTCTGGGGGGGACCTTTGCGATCTGGGGTGAGTGGGAGCTGGGGGGACCTGGCACGGGGGGATTGGTGGAGGAGGGAGGGCTTGGGGTGGTGGGGGAGAGGGGGAGGGTACAGGGGATGGATAAGAGGGGGAGGGTACAGGGGGTGGATAAGAGGGGGAGGGTACAGGGGGTGGATAAGAGGGGGAGGGTACAGGAGGTGGGTAAGAGAGGGAAGGTTGGGGAAGCATGGGGGAGGAGAGGCTGTGGGGGATAGGGGAGATGGGGGGGCTTGGGGGGAGAGAAAAGGGTGGAGGGCTTGGGGGGCGTGGGGGAAAAGGGAGGGCTGAGGTGGGTGAGGAAGAGGGGAGGGTTTAGGGGAGTGGGGGAGAGGGGAAGACTTAGGTGGGGTGGGGGAGAGTGGGGGGCTTAGGGGGGAGGGGGGAAGGGAGGGCATGGGGGTGGGAGAGACGGGAAGGCATGTGGGAGAAGGGAGGGCATGGGGGATGGGGGAGAAGGGAGGTCATGGGGAGAGGGGTGAGGGGGAGAAGGGGGGTGAGTGGGGGGAGGGGGGAGGGTGCCCTAGGTGGGTACTTAGTGGGGGGCTGACAGGGGATGGGGCGAGTTGGGTGTCTGTTGGGTAGAATGTGGGGGTGGTGCCCCAATCCCTGTGGCTGTTGCACTGTTTGAGGAGGGTTCTCCACTTCCCTCTGGGATTGTAGGGTTCTGGGTTGTGGTACTCTGATTTCCTTCTCTCTCCCTGCGCTCCTTCCTCGCGTCTGCTGTCCGTATTCTCTCTTCCCTTGTCATATCCCTCTGCAGGAATATTTTCTTGAACTTCTCTACACCTTTTAGACAACACTTCCTTGCTAGCAGTTCCTCTTTCGCGATTTCGCTCATGAAAACCACCTTTATCATTCGGTCTCTGTCCTTGTTGTACTTTCCAAGCCTGAAAACCTTTTCAACATTTAGCTCAGCTCCCTCCATCCTTACCTCTTTAAGGATCTCTTTAATCATGTTTTTGTCCTTGTCTCTCCGCTCCTTTGGTCTGGTCCCTGTTTGTTCTTTAATGCCTGCTACTACTACTGCTCTATTTCTCTCTATCAGCCGGCTAGTACATCTAGCTGCTTCCTGAGAGGAAGCCACTTCCATGGCAACTTCCTTAACCGCAGACCTAGCTTCAGGGCTCTTTTTAAGCATTTCAGCAAATGAGATCTGGGTTGTGGTGGTCCCCTCCACAGTAGCATTCCCATCTCCCTGGGGTACGGTTTGTGCCTGGTATTGTGGAAGAGTCTCCTTTAGGTATCTTATCTCCTCCTTTGCTGCCCTTAAATCATCTTGCAGGTTGGCTACTGTCTCCCTCATTGCCCTCAGTCCTTCACTGAATTCATTCTTCATTTGCTGGAGTACTTCCTTCATCCAGGCTTCCTGTTCCACCCCATCCTCTGTGTTTGTTCCAGTTGTGAATGTCCTGCGTTTGGCAGGACATGTGTGTGTGTGTGTGTGTGTGTGTGTGTGTGTGTGTGTGTGTGTGTGTGTGTGTGTGTGTGTGTGTGAGGGTGTGTGTGTGTGTGTGTGTGAGTGTGTGTGTGTGTGTGTGTGTGTGTGTGTGTGTGTGTGTGTGTGTGTGTGTGTGTGTGTGTGTGTGTGTGTGTGTGTGTGTGTGTGTGTACTCACCTAGTTGTACTCACCTAGTTGTGTTTGCGGGGGTTGAGCTCTGGCTCTTTGGTCCCGCCTCTCAACCGTCAATCAACAGGTGTACAGATTCCTGAGCCTATCGGGCTCTGTCATATCTACACTTGAAACTGTGTATGGAGTGAGCCTCCACCACATCACCCCCTAATGCATTCCATTTGTCAACCACTCTGACACTAAAAAAGTTCTTTCTAATATCTCTGTGGCTCATTTGGGCACTCAGTTTCCACCTGTGTCCCCTTGTGCGTGTTCCCCTTGTGTTAAATAGACTGTCTTTATCTACCCTATCAATCCCCTTCAGAATCTTGAATGTGGTGATCATGTCCCCCCTAACTCTTCTGTCTTCCAGCGAAGTGAGGTTTAATTCCCGTAGTCTCTCCTCGTAGCTCATACCTCTCAGCTCGGGTACTAGTCTGGTGGCAAACCTTTGAACCTTTTCCAGTTTAGTCTTATCCTTGACTAGATATGGACTCCATGCTGGGGCTGCATACTCCAGGATTGGCCTGACATATGTGGTATACAAAGTTCTGAATGATTCTTTACACAAGTTTCTGAATGCCGTTCGTATGTTGGCCAGCCTGGCATATGCCGCTGATGTTATCCGCTTGATATGTGCTGCAGGAGACAGGTCTGGCGTGATATCAACCCCCAAGTCTTTTTCCTTCTCTGACTCCTGAAGAATTTCCTCTCCCAGATGATACCTTGTATCTGTCCTCCTGCTCCCTACACCTATCTTCATTACATTACATTTGGTTGGGTTAAACTCTAACAACCATTTGTTCGACCATTCCTTCAGCTTGTCTAGGTCTTCTTGAAGCCTCAAACAGTCCTCTTCTGTTTTAATCCTTCTCATAATTTTAGCATCGTCCGCAAACATTGAGAGAAATGAGAAATGAGTCATTCTCTGTATACCTGTCCTCGCCTGTTCTAAGTTTCAATACCTGTTCTTTCACTGTTGTTTTCCTTCTGATGTGACTGTGGAGTAGCTTTGGTTCGGTCTTGGCTTTGTTTGCTATATCATTTTCAAAATTTTTCTCTGCTTCTCTTCTCACCCTGACGTACTCATTCCTGGTTCTCTGGTATCTATCCCTGCTTTCTGGTGTTCTGTTATTCCGGAAGTTCCTCCACGCCTTTTTGTTCAGTTTCTTCGCTTCCATACATGCCCTATTATACCATGGATTCTTCTGTTGCTTCTCGGATTTTTCCCTTTGGGCCGGGATGAACCTGTTTACTGCCTCCTGACACTTTTGGGTAACATAGTCCATCATACCCTGTACAGACTTGTCTCTGAGGTCTGTGTCCCAAGGTATTTCACTTAGGAAACTTCTCATCTGTTCATAATTCCCCTTTCGGTATGCCAGCCTTTTGATTCCTAGTTCTTTTTGGGGGGAGATAAGTCCTAGCTCTACCAGGTACTCAAAGTTCAATACACTGTGGTCACTCATTCCCAAGGGCGCTTCCATCTTAACTTCCCTTATATCCCATTCATTTAGGGTAAATATCAAATCAAGCATTGCTGGTTCATCTTCTCCTCTCATTCTTGTTGGCTCTTTGGTATGCTGGCTTAGAAAGTTTCTTGTTGCCACGTCCAGCAGCTTAGCTCTCCATGTTTCTGGTCCTCCATGCGGGTCTCTGTTCTTCCAATCTATCTTCCCATGGTTGAAGTCTCCCATAATTAGTAGTCCAGATCCATTCCTGCTAGCAACAGAAGCTGCTCTTTCCATTATGTTAATGGTGGCCATGTTGTTTCTATCATATTCCTGTCTAGGTCTTCTGTCATTTGGTGGTGGATTATATATGACTGCGACTATAATTTTTTTCCCTCCATTTGTTACAGTACCTGCTATGTAGTCACTGAAACCTTCACAGCCCTGAATATCCATCTCCTCAAAATCCCAGCCTTTTCTTACCAGCAGCCTTTACTTACCAGCACTTGTGTGTGAGTGTGTGTGTGTGTGTGTGTGTGTGAGTGTGTGTGTGTGTGTGTGTGTGTGTGTGTAGGTGTGTGTACTCACCTATATGTACTCACCTATATGTGCTTGCAGGATCGAGCATTGACTCTTGGATCCCGCCTTTCTAGCTATCGGTTGTTTACAGCAATGACTCCTGTCCCATTTCCCTATCATACCTAGTTTTAAAAGTATGAATAGTATTTGCTTCCATAACCTGTTCCCCAAGTGCATTCCATTTTTCTACTACTCTCACGCTAAAAGAAAACTTCCTAACATCTCTGTGACTCATCTGAGTTTCCAGTTTCCACCCATGTCCCCTCGTTCTGTTATTATTACGTGTGAACATTTCATCTATTTCCACTTTGTCAATTCCCCTGAGTATTTTATATGTCCCTATCATATCTCCTCTCTCCCTTCTTTTCTCTAGTGTCGTAAGGTTCAGTTCCTTCAGCCGCTCTTCATATCCCATCCCTCGTAGCTCTGGGACAAGCCTCGTCGCAAACCTCTGAACCTTCTCCAGTTTCTTTATGTGTTTCTTCAGGTGGGGGCTCCATGATGGCGCGGCATACTCTAAGACGGGTCTCACGTAGGCAGTGTAAAGCGCCCTAAAAGCTTCCTCATTTAGGTTTCTGAATGAAGTTCTAATTTTCGCCAGTGTAGAGTACGCTGCTGTCGTTATCCTATTTATATGTGCCTCAGGAGTTAGATTAGGTGTCACATCCACTCCCAGGTCTCTTTCTCGAATCGTTACAGGTAGGCTGTTCCCCTTCATTGTGTACTGTCCCTTTGGTCTCCTGTCACCTGATCCCATTTCCATAACTTTACATTTACTGGTGTTAAACTCCAGTAGCCATTTCCCTGACCATCTCTGCAGCCTGTTTAAGTCCTCTTGGAGGATCCTACAATCCTCGTCTGTCACAACTCTTCTCATTAATTTTGCGTCATCTGCAAACATTGACATGTATGATTCCACTCCTGTAAACATATCATTTACGTAACTTAGAAAGAGGATTGGTCCCAGCACCGATCCTTGAGGTACTCCACTTGTTACTGTTCGCCAGTCCGACTTTTCGCCCCTTACCATTACCCTCTGGCTCCTTCCTGTTAGGTAGTTCTTCACCCATACTAGGGCCTTTCCGCTTACTCCTGCCAGCCTCTCAAGTTTGTATAGCAGTCTCATGTGCGGTACCGTATCAAAGGCCTTTTGGCAGTCAAGAAATATGCAGTCTGCCCAGCCTTCTCTGTCCTGCCTTATCCTTGTTACTTTATCATAGAATTCTAAAAGGTTTGTTAGGCATGATTTCCCTGTCCAGAACCCATGTTGGTGCTTGTTTACAAACCCAATGTTCTCCAGGTGCTCAACAAGTCTTAGCCTAATTATTCTTTCAAGTATTTTGCAGGGGATGCTTGTCAGTGATACGGGTCTGTAGTTAAGTGCCTCCTCCCTATCACCCTTTTTGAAAATCGGTACGACATTTGCCTCCTTCCAGCAACTGGGCAATTCTCCCGACATAAGTGACTCATTAAAGATCATTGCCAGAGGCACGCTGAGAGCCTGCGCTGCCTCTTTAAGTATCCACGGTGATACTTTGTCTGGTCCAACAGCTTTATTTGCATCCA
This sequence comes from Procambarus clarkii, assembly GCF_040958095.1. Taxonomy (NCBI): domain Eukaryota; kingdom Metazoa; phylum Arthropoda; class Malacostraca; order Decapoda; family Cambaridae; genus Procambarus; species Procambarus clarkii. The sequence continues at coordinate 7,870,700 of NC_091170.1, read as the reverse complement.
GTGTTGTCAACTGTTTCATTACATCCTCTGCTGTCACCTCTATATCTGATAGTCTTTCATCTTGGGTAATCTCTTCTAACAATGGGAGCTGCTCAGGCTCGGTTGTGAGCACTCCATGGAATTTTGCATTCAGTACCTCGCCGATTTCCTTGTCGCTTTCTGTATATGCCCCTTCTGTTTTCCTCAGTCTTGTCACTTGGTCATTTACCGACATCTTCCTTCTTATATGGCTATGTAGTAATTTTGGTTGCTTTTTCGCTTTGACTGTAATATCGTTCTCATAATTTCTTTCCGACACTCGTCTTATGTTAATGTAATCATTCCTAGCTCTGTTACATCTAATCCTGTTGTCCTCTGTCCTTTGTCTTCTGTACTTCCTCCACTCCCTCCTGCTTCTCACCTTTGCTTCCTGACACTGTCTATTAAACCATGGGTTATTATATTCCCTCCTGCTTTTTTCCTTTATTGTTGGAATAAATCTATCTTCAGCCTCCTTGCATTTCAATATGACTTGGTTCATCATACCTTGCACTGTTTTTCCTCTAAGTTCTTCCTCCCACTGCACTTCTCCCAGGTAGTCCCTTATCCTTCTGTAGTCCCCTTTTCTGTAATCAAGTCTCCTTTCCCAGACCTCTTGTCCTTTGGTCACAATTTTAAGCTCCATCATGTAGTCAAAGACTAGGACACAATGGTCACTAGCTCCTAGTGGTATTTCATGTTCCAACTGCTCGATGTCTTCTTCATTCTGAGTGATAATGAGATCTAATAGGCTGGGCGTATCCCCTCCTCTTTCCCTAGTATCTTCTTTCACATGCTGTGTTAGGAAATTCCTGTCAATAACGTCTACCAGCTTCGCTCCCCAGGTCTCCTCCCCGCCATGGGGATTCCTCGTTTCCCAATCTATCTCTCCGTGATTTAGGTCCCCCATGACCAGCAGCTTCGCTCTCATTCTATGCGCTAAAGTTGCTGCCCTCTGCAGTTCATCCATACATGTCTTGTTGCTGTCCTCGTACTCCTGCCTGGGCCTTCTACTGTTTGGTGGGGGATTGTAGAGTATCAAGATTACAATCTTCTTCCCATCCACTGTCAGAGTTCCATGTATGAAGCTTGTGCTTTCATTGGTACCCGGATTTTCCAGCTCATCAAACTTCCATTTCCGCTTTATTAGTAGTGCCACTCCTCCTCCCTGTCTCTGTGTCCTTTCTTTTCTTATCACCTGGTACCCCTCTGGAAAGATTGCATCCGAGATCATGCCATTTATTTTAGTTTCCACTATTGCCACTATGTCTGGGTCTGCCTCACTAACTCTTTCTTTTATCTCTTCTGCTTTATTGGCTACCCCATCAGCATTGGTGTACCAAACCTTGAGACTCTTCTTGGAAACTCGGGTGTCAGAGTTCCCCCTTTCACCAGGGGTCTGGGGGGAACTGGGGGGTGTCTGGGGGGCAAGTGGGGGCTGTGTTGGTGCTAGGGGGGTGCCTGGGAGTGCCTGGTAGGCGAATGGGGTCTGGGCATCTAGGGGGGTAGGAAGGGCATAATGGGTCTGAAAGTTAGGGGTCTGAATAGCATAGGGGGGTTGAGAAATAGAGTGAGACTGAGAGTCAGATAGAGGTTGAGAGGTTGGGGGGAAGAGGGATACTGAGGGCGGAGAGCTGAGATGGGAATGGAGCATGGGTGCTGGGAGTGGAAGAGAGGGTATATTAGTCAGGGGGGAATCGGGGGTAGGTGGGGGTTTTGGGGTAGAAGAGGGGAAGAGGGAGATGGGGGAAGGTGTTAGGGGGTCA
>NC_091170.1:7803916-7858916 GCF_040958095.1 Procambarus clarkii | reverse complement strand
AGTTCACTCTAGGTCACTCACAACGATCTTTGTCACCAGGGGTTACTTGATACCAGTCTGTTTCGCTCTGGAGATTTTGTCACTATAGGCTTCTGAACAATATATTCACAATCGTGATTCTGGGCGAGTGTGAGTATATCGACAAGACGCTGAGTTAACTTCAGTCTATTGGTCATTAGACAGAACAGGACACGTCTTCTGTGTAAGGGCTCCCTCACTTGAATACTTTTGCCTGAAGCTCAGGGCGTCTCGTGGGCACCCAACACAAAAGGTTACAATTTGACCAATAGCATTGCATCAAATGAGCGGGAACCAATCATAATGACCGCTCGATGATCAGTAGGAGAGGTGATGTCATGAACACCTCGCTGGCGTCTCCCCTTTCTCACGCTCTGCACCGGCCAATGTACTCATTGACCCTTTGTGGCAAGAATGCTTAACTCCCCTGTATCTACTTCCTGCCTGGACATACGCCGGCCTCCGTATTATGAATATGAAATTTACTAGAATATGAAATTTACTAGAACCGTACTAGAATATGAAATTTTATTTTCCAAATGTAATGGACCCAAAAAGCAACTTTTTAGGTCCTGGCCTCTGGTAAGTTAGGGGAGCAGCAAGTTCTCCTAAGATTTCAAAACGTCATGAAAACTGTTAATTTAAACTGTCTTTTCCTAATCTAACAGACTATGCCAGAGGACTCTAAACAGAAAACGGGACAGTACGTCACTTTCGCGAGCCGCTTTCATTTTCTAGTACGACAGTTTTTAGCATTAGAGCGAATAAGAGCGGATAGCGACGTTGTTTGTAAGATAACGGGTTGATCGATTATAAATTAGATTGCACCAGCTAAACTGTATTCCACCATTACTCTGTCATTTAAAATGTTGACAGGATCAGCATATAGCATCAACCTACAATAAACCGGTTTATAGAGCTTATGGAGAGTTAATATGTCAACTTCCTTCTCAAGGGCAAAACAAACAAAAAAAACAGGAAATATTGAGAAGATTCGTGCAAAAATCATCGATCCCACTCTTGATATCATATTCAATAATATATCCTATATCCTTGAATCAAAGCTGGAATATACAAATTAGTATATACCCCTATTCTCACCCCTCCTGATGTATAGCTATTCTCTTAGTAGCTTCCCTACACTATATATAACTCCATTCTCTCCTTATATCTACAAATCCCACTTTCTTCCGTCAATTCCTTCCCCCGTGATAAAAAATAAACATAAATCACCGCCTTCTGCTACGCCCAGCGCCATTTAGCCTCCAATGTACACCAGTCATACAAGCTTTTCATCACTGTTATCGATTCATACATTCAGGGAAGCCTTGATTCCGGGAAGAGGCCACAGCAAGGCGAGGGATATACACACCAAGGGGTGTTGATACGAGGCCACGAGGTTATCTGCCTCAATAAGCTGACTTCCGGCCGATTTACTTGGTGTTAACGATTGTTTTTCCTCGGAATAGGCTCGTTTGAGGGACCAAACTGAGTGTTAACAAGTGTTTTTATTAGGTATTTACAGGGTTTCGCTAATACAGGTACTGTAGTTGTAATACAAGTGCTGTATTAGTAATACAGTACTTGTTTTATCTCAATATTTATTTCCTTTGATGTCTCTATTGTCTGCTAAAATCTCTGTATATCTGTCTTTCCGATATACACATACCCATGTATATCCGAAATGCCTCTCGCTGGTTATACAGCGGTACAACCAAACAAATGAAATGGCAATCAACCCTGCCATTTCATCTTCCCTCTTTTACTCGCTCTCGCTCCCACTCTCTCTCTCTCTCTCTCCTGCTACACACAAGAAAGGGCATTGGCGCGCCGAGAATGAGTTCCTTGTGGAATGTTTCGTGCAATGATATCAGCAACATTTTCAATTGCTCCCGAGGAACGTCTGGAATGCTTCTGAGTGAGTTTGTGGATGGGTGAGTAGGTGAGTCAGGGTCACAGACGAGCGGGCAACACAAACAATGAAATATAATGATGTAACTGCCTACCACTCTCTCTCTCTCTCTCTCTCAACAACATTATGTACAACATGTACATATTGTTGTACATGAATAAATGCAGAACAGAATATATAATTTATTCTTGATTAACTTATATTAACCAGGACAGCAGCGTTTAGCCAACATTTCCTTTCACCTGATTAACCTCTTCAACTAGCAGTAACTAGGGACCAAGGAGTTACTCAGCTGTTGTGGGTTGCATCCTGGGCATGGTTGGCAGTGAGCCTAAGGGAACCTCAAACACGATGCCTGTGTCCGTCAGGCCTTTAATGGACTTAGGAAACTGGTTTGTGTGGCTCTTTATGAGGGAGATCGTTAGTTGTCTACCTAGGTAGACCTTGATCAGGCTTCCTGTCCCCGACAATGCGAACCCAAATGACGACATAGGCTCAGTAAAGGGAAATATCTAAGTACTCTTAAAGTAGACCTGAGAGGGGGAAAGGAAGGTGTAAATATCTCCCGCTATGCAAATTAAGGTACAAATCAGTCAAAAAAAGTCTTACTTGTCTACAATAAAGGCTGGAAACTCGAAAACAACAAACTCTTCACAGGGTGTCGAATTACCCTTACGGAGGTGTTTGTACGATTAACGAGCTCATTCGTTCTCAGAAGTTTCGTAATGAGAATACAATCATTGCTAAAGTTGTACGAAATAACCATGTGATCGCGTGGTATTGGGCCATCCATTACGGGACACCACAGCCAGTCCAATCCCTTCAGTAAAACCTACTCAAGTGCAATTTCTATCCTTCTGTGGAGGCTTATGTCAGTGCCATTTATATCCTCCTGTGGAGGCTTATCAGTGCCATTTCTATCCTTCTGTGGAGGCTTATCAGTGCCATTTATATCCTCCTGTGGAGGCTTATCAGTGCCATTTCTATCCTTCTGTGGAGGCTTATATTAGTGCCATTTCTATCCGTCAGTGAGGCATGTGTCAGGGCCATTTCTATTCTTCTGTAAGGCTTACGACAATGCCACTCCTATTCTTTTGTAAGGCCATAAATGCCCCTCCGCTGTTGATAGATCTTAAATACCTTCTAGCGGTTATCTTGAAGTTATCTTGAGATGATTTCGGTACTTAGCGTGCCCGCGGCCCAGTCCTCGACAAGGCCTCCTTTTTGTTACACTGTTACACACCCTCAGGGAGAAGCCTGGAGCAGCTGTCTAACTTCCAGGTACGTATTTACTGCTTGGTGCACTGGCGCATCAGGATGAAAGAAACTCTGCCCGTTTGTTTCCGCCTCCGCCGGGAATCGAACCTAGTCCATTAGGACTACGAGTGTGCTCACTCGTCAATGAATTTACGTTCACGAACTCGTGTTCTGTCACTCACAACTAAGAAAACGCAAATGTAATTATCCCTTCACACGCAAACGTATCTCTGAACCACTCTAGCACATCTCTACATCGCCTCCCACCCCCCACCCAACGAACATAATCTGCCTAACCAACTATGCAATAATGCTACATCTAATAGAAAAACACTGCCAGACGAGCAATTATATATACCAGAGGATACATATTATATATATTATATAACTGAACAATTATATATACCAGGAGGTACAGATATGGGGGGAGGCTGGGAAGGGTGTGTGGGGGTGGTGTTGGGGGGGGGGGGGAGAAAAGGAAGTGCCACCCCATTCTTACTTCCCCCTCCCCATTCCTAACCCGATGATGGCAAGCGAGATGAACGCAATCAATCAGAAGTTTTGTAATAACGATATAATGATGGGAAAAGTTCCCCTTCTCTACCCCCAGACACCTACACAGTTCGTGGACTGATGTGAGTGTGATGTGTATCTGGGAATCTGCCGGGCTCCTTACAGTTGGTGAGGAAACTATATCGCTGCGTCAGTCACGGAAGATGGGAGGAAGGGGAGATAGTGAGGAACGAAGTGAGAGACAGTGAGAGACAGAGAGAGAGAGAGAGAGAGAGAGAGAGAGAGAGAGAGAGAGAGAGAGAGAGAGAGAGAGAGAGAGAGAGAGAGAGAGAGAGAGAGAGAGAGAGAGAGAGAGAGAGAGAGAGAGAGAGAGACAGCGATAGAGACAGTGAGAGGGACAGACAGACAGACATGAGAGGGAATGGAAAAAGTAGAGATAGAGAGGAACGAACTACAATTTTTCCTTAAATTACCTGTTTTTATTATTTTTTTCTAAATGCAACATGCACACAATACTAAATATGTCACGAATTCGATTTCAATGTGTCCGATTGCATTGATAAATTGTATTTTCATAGATTTCGATTTATTTTATATGGTATTGAATTATTTTCTGTGACATTGTGTTGGAATTGATCTGTGTTGTTTACCATACTGTTCATTTCGTCAGTATAAGTATAGATGCCACACCTGTAACAGGTAAAACTATGTTTTTTCTTGAAAAACAGCGCCATCTCTTGCATGTAAGAGCAACACACATGCTGTACTATATATGCTACAATTTCATTTCAATGTTTCAGGTTTCATTGATAAATTGAATTTTTATTGATTTTGATTTACTTTCATTTTGATTTAATTATTTTGTGTTAATTGTATCGGAATTGAGCTGTGTTGTTTACCATACCGTTCATTTCGTGAGTATAGTTTTTTTCATATTTTCATTTAATTTTTTAACTGTTTTTCTTATATTTCAGTGATGGGAACATCAGATCACTTGATATTCCCACTTTTCTGATGGGACCATCAGACAATTTGGGAAGGCATCGAACGAGAGAGTGGGGAATAGTGAACGAGAACGAGAGAGAAGGTAATAGTTGTGAAGGACGAGGCAACGGGGTAGTTTGGGATGGTGGGGATGAGGGGATGGGGGAGTTTGCAATGTTGGGGAGGACAAAAGGACAGGGGAGTAGGGCATGGTGGAAAGGAAGAGGGAATGGTGGGGAGGACGAGGGGACGGTGGTAAGGGGAATGGTGGCCAGGTACTGCTAGTGTATATATATATATATATATATATATATATATATATATATATATATATATATATATATATATATATATATATATATATATATATATATGTATGTATGTTTTTGATCATTACTTCTGAGCACCAATTCTAAAGCCAGAGATGCAGCCAAAGAGGACGTAAGGAGGACAGAGCCGTAAGAGGAGAGTATAAGTGCTTCACAGGACGCGAAAGTGGCAAGCACTAGTTATCTTTAAGTCCGTCCTAACAGCAATATGAATCTCGAAGTACAATCTGAACCTCGGAGGAGCGCATGAGTAAGACTCGAAATAGTTCAGGCATTTACAACCAGGCTCGTCTTACCACTAAGAGAAATTAGGGTACACAGAGAGGCAAGGAACCAAACTTTAAGAAGCTTAAAAGAAAACATGGAAAGAAGAGATAGGAACATAATAAATTTAATGAACGCCCGAAAAAGAAATCTTGGCAAAAAACACGTATAGAACAAGATAACATTGGAAGAAGGTATAAAGGAACTTATTATAAAAGAAGACTATAAAGAACTGAGAATTTTTTGGGGGGAGAACGTTTTAAAGGAAATGGGATTGAACTGTATTAGGAGGCAGTAAAAAGGAAACTTCAAACACAATTTAGCAAGGATGTATGCCAAAATATATGAAGATTGGGAGACATTATATTTGACTAATGGATGCTAGATGTGTAGTGATGCATTAGCTTGACTTGATCCTACATATACAAATTGGTGAGTACAAATAAGTGAGTACACAAACACAAATACAAACACACACAAACACACACACACACACACACACACACACACACACACACACACACACACACACACACACACACACACACACACACACACACACACACACACACACACAGAGGCCCGGATAGAATCTCACCATGGATTCTAAAGGAAGGATCTGAAGCTCTGTGAGTACCACTCTCCATAGTGTACACCAAGTCACTGGTAACAGGTGAACTGCCAAAAATTTGGAAGAAGGCCAATGTAGTCCCAATATACAAGAAGGGTGATAGGCAGGAGGCACTGAACTACAGGGCAGTGTCCCTGACTTGCATTCCATGCAAGATGATGGAAAAGATTGTGCGAAAAAAGCTAGTGAAACATCTAAAGCAGAAAAACTTTGTAACACAACATCAACATGGGTTCAGAGATGGCAAATCATGCCTTACAAGATTAATTGAGTTCTATGACCAGACAACAAAAATCATGCAAGAGAGAGAGGGCTGGGCAGACTGCATATTTTTGGACTGCCAGAAAGCTTTTGACACAGTACTACATAAGAGACTAGTGCACAAACTGGAGATGCAGGCAGGAGTGAAAGGGAAGGTACTCCACTGGATAAGAGAGTACCTAAGCAACAGGACACAGCGAGTCACCGTGAGAGTGAGGTTTCGGAGTGGCGGGGAGTCACCAGTGAAGTCCCACAGGGATTAGTCCTTGGACCTAGAGTATTTCTGATATACGTAAATTCCCAAAAGGAATTGACTCGTTCCTCTCGATGTTTGCTGATGACGCAAAAATTATGAGGAGGATCAGGACAGAGGAGGATAGTATGAGGCTACAAGATGACCTAGACAAACTGAAGGAATGGTCCGACAAATGGCTACTAAAGTTCAACCCAAGTAAATGTAAGGTAATGAAATCAGGAGGAGGAACTAGGAGGCCAGTTACTGGATACCGAATGGGAGATGAAGTCCTTCACGAAACGGACAGAGAGAAAGATCTGGGAGTTGATATCACGCCAAACCTGTCTCCTGAGGCCCATATCAAAAGAATAACATCAGCGGCCTATGCGAGAATGGCTAACATCAGAAATTTGTGTAAGGAATCCTTCAGAACCTTGTATACCACATATGTAAGGCCAATCCTGGAGTATGCAGCCCCAGCATAGAGTCCGTATCTAGTCAAGCACAAGACGAAGCTGGAAAAAGTTCAGAGGTATGCCACTAGGCTAGTCCCAGAAGTGAGAGGTATGAGTTATGAGAACAGATTACGTGAACTGCACCTCACGTTGCTGGAAGACAGAAGAGCTAGGGGAGACATGATCACCACATACAAAATTCTCAGAGGAATTGACAGGGTGGACAAGGATGGATTATTTAACACGGATGGCACACGCACAAGAGGACACAGGTGGAAGCTGAGTACCCAGATGAGCCACAGAGACATTAGAAAGAACTTTTTCAGTGTCAGAGTAGTTAACAGATGGAATGCATTAGGCAGTGATGTGGTGGAGGCTGACTCCGTACACTTTTTCAAATGTAGATATGATAGAGAACAGTAGGCTCAGGAATCTGTACACCAGTTGATTAAGAGTTGAGAGGCGGGACCAAAGACCCAGAGCTCAACCCCCGCACACCAAACTAGCTGAGTACACACACATACATACACACGCAGGTCCTCGGGGCAAAGCAGAGAGCGCTTTAATGAATTGCAAACATTAAAAATAAGTACAGAAAAAAATCACAGAAAAGTATTTCGTGAAGAATCAATGTAAGGAATCCATATGGTGAATATCCCGTGACTAGTTGACCCCTTAGATACACAACTGACCCTTGGGAAGACAGCTAACCCTTAGAGAGACAGCTGGACCTTGACGATACATTTTACGAATTAGTTGACCCTTGACGTCACAGTCTGTCACTGACGATACAACCGACTTTGCATTAGAGTTAGACAGTTGACTTGTGATCAAAGAGAGGTCATTACACAACTTAAACATATCCCACTCGTGTATATAACCCTCACCATTGAGGTCAACGGCAGGTCAATGTGTAAACAATAAGATATACACATTTAATATATACACAATACGCGGGCAAACCCCAATACCTAATCTAACTTAACCATTAACTGCAGATAGTTTACTACTAAGTTTTTCCTTTAGTTGTAATGTACATAAGCACACTTAGATACAAGATATAAGCAATGCATTCGTATGAAATACATAAATATATTTTGAGAGTTAGGTAAATGTATGAATATATAAATCCTGCATGGTCTGAAATATGTAGGTTCCAAGAGTTGGCAAGACTGTTGTATATCATGACAGTCAGTCCTAAGACTATTAATATCATCAAGAGAAGCCGGACCGCAGCTCAGTGCCCAGCAGAGAGAGAACCTCGATTCATTCTGCCTTAAATTCCATGCAGTCCCGCTTGTTCTTAAAGAAGGGATTACAATACATCACTGAAATAAGAGACGGCAGTTGGGGAGGAAATGGTTAAGTGTATCCTCCCTGGCTGACACTTGTATCTCCTCCAGTGTAGATCACGGAGCCCTTGGAAGGGCTGCCATCTACTAGGATGCAGTCGTGTCCAACTTGTACAGAGAATTGGACTTTTAGCTGCCATAGGCTCGGAGACCCCTTGACTCCTGTGGTAAGAATTCCAAGGGCCTGATAATGTATTGCAATGTATTTCACTTACTGTATTTTATTATTTTCATTGAACACTAATGTTAACGAAATTCTTATTATTTAAAAACGATGGTTTAATTTATCTTTCTACATGTATATAATCAATAATATTTCAGTCAGATCAACAAAAAACAAATTTCTATGCATCTGAGGTTTTCTTAATGATCCTAAATTCCAATGCTATTGACCTCAAGGTAAAAAATTCTAGAGCCTTAGTGAAATTAACAGCACTGTGATATGAACGGTTTTATAAATCGACTATATGTTTGTACGCTTCTAGTTATGACAAACCATTTCAAATTTGACGTTTGAGGCTGGTAGCATACTGCTGACAGAGACACCTGCAACAGCGTCAGAAAAGGCATCCTGGAGATGGGGAGAGAATTGATAGGGAGAGAGTTGACAGGGAGAGAGTTGACAGGGAGAGAGTTGACAGGGAGAGAGTTGACAGGGAGAGAGTTGACAGGGAGAGAGTTGACAGGGAGAGAGTTGACAGAGAGAGAGTTGACAGGGAGAGAGTTGACAGGGAGAGAGTTGACAGGGAGAGAGTTGACAGGGGGAGAGTTGACGATAACAGATTATTTAACTCATGTGCCCCCCCCCCCCCCCTCCCACACACACACTGTAACACGACTTTAGATGGCTTTGGGAGGGAAAGCCTTTCCTGTCCCTGTCTGTCTGTTTGTCTGTCTATCTCTCTCTCCCTCACTCTCTCTCTTCCCTCTTCCCCTCTCTCTCTACCACCAAACAAACATTTCCTCTATATATTTTTGACAGTTTTTAACGCATTTGTCATTTTGACGCCGGCTCTGGTGGGGGTTATCGAACTCTTGATAACTGACATAATGATGAAACCACACACCAGAAGGTAAAGAGACGTTACGGTCCGTCCTGGACCATTGTCAAGTCGATTGTGTGGTTGGGTCATCGATTGTGCGCTTTGGTTATCGACTGTTTGGCTTGATCATTCACAATCGACTTGATAATTATCCGAGGCGGACCAAAACGTCGTCGTCGCTTCATCCTCCAGTGTGTGGTTTGGTCAACATATCTTCAGCCAGGTTATTGTGACTTATCGTCTGCTTAATGAATAATTTGATTTAGGGAAAAGTACATGCAGAATGTATGTATATACATCCATCCATACATACATATACATATATTATATATATATATATATATATATATATATATATATATATATATATATATATATATATATATATATATATATATATATATATATATATATATATATATATATAAGATATGTTTACCACTGGTCTAGGTATCAAACTATTTTTCAATGTGGCTCGGTAATTCTTTTATCAGTTATTGCCGTGATCAGAGAGAGGCTGAAGAGAATAAAATGGTGATTGTATCGAACCAGGGCGCTAGGCTGTCTGTCACGAGATCCCTCACTCACCGAGAGTACCAGAAACTGTACCATAAGGTACCGGGAACTCCATACCATAAGGTACCGGGAACTCCATACCATGGTCTACCAGGAACCATATTGAGGTGTATCCGGCAACCAGATATTGCCACGCACCCTACCAATCAACTCAACCAGCCAATCAGCTCAACCAGCCAGTAAACTCAACCAGCCAATCAACCTATCCATCATCCTGCTATGCAAGTAATTTATCACAAGCAAGGCACCAGAAAATAATTAACAGTCATGTATCTGCATGAAATCAGTTCCATTCAGATGAGAACTAGGAAGGAAATGAGAACTATGAAACAGCCAAGATGGTGGAAACAACTAATAACTAGGAAAAAAATGAGAACTAGGAAACCTCCACTATTAATACATCATGAAAAATATTGTCATAAACGCATTCTTTCTCATTATCAGCTTTAGTACTATTTAATCCTCTATTTTATTCATCATATTTTCTCTTGCCCATCCACTTGGGCTGGACGGTAGAGCGACGGTCTCGCTTCATGCAGGTCGAGGTTCAATTCCAGACAGTCCACAAGTAATTGGGCACCATTCCTTTCCCTCCCTCCATCCTCCCCCCCCCCCCCCGTCATATCCGAAATCCTTATCCTGATCCCTTTCAAGTGCTATATTGTCGTAATGGCTTGGCGCTTTCCCCTGAAATTCTTTCCCTTCCTCCCTCCCTCTCTTCTTAGTTATTCCCCTACATTTTATCTTCATAATTTTCTCCCATATTATCATATCTTATTAATATCTTTTATTTCCTCTTCAATATTATTGTCTTATGCCTAATTTTCCATAATATTCTCCGTTCTCTCATATTAAACTTCTCTCATATTCTACCCTAATGATATCAAATAATATTTTTCTTCTAGATTTACGAATATTATTATACCCTTTCTCTTTTTCACACAGTCTCCATCTCCTCTTTTCACCCATATTCACTTGTTCATATCTTCTACATTATCTCCTCTCTGCCATTTTCAATATCTTCCCTTCGCCCCTTCCTCCATTCTTACACTGTTCGGCGGGTTCTGAATGTCAAGAAACTGCCATTAAATGAAAAAAAAAATATTTCAAGTTAAAAATCATAGCTAACTTTTTCCGTGTGGAAATTTTATTCGACTGGAAATATTCGAACAGATTACAGTTTCCCCGGGGATCAGTCTTTTTCCACAGTAGTTAGCATAATAAGAGGAGTGAGAGAGAGAGAGTGAGAGAGAGAGAGAGACAGAGAGAGAGAGAGAGAGAGAGAGAGAGAGAGAGAGAGAGAGAGAGAGAGAGAGAGAGAGAGAGAGAGAGAGAGAGAGAGAGAGAGAGAGAGAGATAGAGAGAGAGAGAGAGAGATAGAGAGAGAGAGAGAGAGAGAGAGAGAGAGAGAGAGAGAGAGAGAGAGAGAGAGAGAGAGAGAGAGAGAGAGAGATAGAGAGAGAGAGAGAGAGAGAGAGAGAGAGAGAGAGAGAGAGAGAGAGAGACAGAGAGAGAGAGAGAGAGAGAGAGAGAGAGAAGAGAGAGAGAGAGAGAGAGAGAGAGATAGAGAGAGAGAGAGAGAGAGAGAGAGAGAGAGAGAGAGAGAGAGAGAGAGAGAGAGAGAGAGAGAGAGAGAGAGAGGAGAGAGAGAGAGAGAGAGAGAGAGAGAGAGAGAGAGAGAGAGAGAGAGAGAGAGAGAGAGAGAGAGAGAGAGAGAGAGAGAGAGAGAGATAGAGAGAGAGAGAGAGAGAGAGAGAGAGAGAGAGAGAGAGAGAGAGAGAGAGAGAGAGAGAGAGAGAGAGAGAGAGAGAGAGAGAGAGAGAGAGAGAGAGAGAGAGAGAGAGAGAGAGAGAGAGAGCGAGAGAGAGACGTACCGATACATTGGCAGGTAGAGAGACTGACAAACAGGTAAAGATACAGACAAATGTATACGAAGGGAGTAAAAAAACATCTTAGGGAGAAACATAGAAAGTACAGACACCTGCCTTTGGGAAAAGATAAAGTTCCATGTAGCACCTCCAACGAAATTTAAAAATGTACAAAGTTTTGAAAAAAAGGGTAAATGCCAGAGTTAAGAGGAGGCTGAAACCTAGCACCCTGGAGGAAAGAAGAAACAGAGAAGAGGGACATGAGCGCAATATATAAGATACTTAGAGGACAATGGGACATAACTGGAAACTAAAAATGTAAATGAGTCAAGGAAACGCAAGTTCTCGAACCCTGAACGGGTGGTCAGTAAGTGAAACGCGCTTGAAGAACAAAGTTGTGGAAGCCACTTCCATCCAAAACTTTAAAACTATATTTGACAATGAATTCAAATGTCAAAATGGTTAAATTATAACACCACAATTACAAGGCAAGTAGACTGGGCATGAGGAGCTAGATCTCACTTCCTCGTAATCTCTAATAGGGAAGTACTGATAGAACTGCACCTATATATAAATTGAGACAGAGAGTAGGAAATAGACAGAGATCTACAGAGAGACGGTGATACAAACATAAATGCAAAATTTGAGGCAGACAGAGAACTACATGCAATCAATTGCCGACAGACAGAAGCACAGGTATATTGACAAATAGAAAGGAATAGACAGTGAAAGACGAAATAACTGATAAAATGATAGTTATAGTTATATAATCAGTGACAGACATTAAGAGACAGTGATCGATACAGACAGACAGGGAGAAGAAGAGTATAAGAGACTGAGAGGAACATAGAAATAGAACCCCCCCCTCTTTGTCAATACACTTTACATAATTTATACAAGGCTATACACCCTTGTATACTTTATCAAGCAAATTTGCATATACCCTTTGTGCATGCTAAGTGTATAAATGTTTGTAAATATTCATATATATATATTTGTGAATAACTAATTATTTGCTCATTTCATGGATTATCATGAAAACACTGGTAAGCACCAGAGAAAGAATAATTGTTTTTTGTGTGTGTGTTTTTACAAAAATAAAAAATACAACTGGTAAATTAATAATGATTTACGGGAAAAAATCAGTATGATGTAAATTTGCAATAATTAACAGTATTACATGTGTTGATCTTTTCACTTTATCTCATTCTCTATTACCACCTCTCTCTCCCTCTCTCTCTCTCTCTCTCTCTCTCTCTCTCTCTCTCTCTCTCTCTCTCTCTCTCTCTCACTCTCTCTCTCTCTCTCTCTCTCTCTCTCTCTCTCTCTCTCTCTCTCTCTTCTTATTCATCACTACCGAGAGATACAAGTTTGCAACATGTGAAGATACCTCACCTCTGGAGGTCAGGGTGATGGGCCTGTGAAGATAGTTACAGGGATGAAGATTGTGTGTAGTGAAAATAGATGCATTGCAGAGAAGGAAGATGGATGTTTACTCTAGATAAACAAAAATGGGTGAATTCTAGATATTCAAAGTTGATATATAATAGATAAGGATGGTGGATGTATTTTAGATAGGCAAGGTGGATGTATTGAAGATAATGGGGTGACGGATATATTCTTGGTAAGAAAGACGGATATATTCTAGGTAAGAAAAATGGATATATTCTAGATAAAGAAAGTGGAAGTGGTCTATCAGATGAAGGAAACAAAGTAGCCTATACAATAGGCGATATTATTGAAAATAATATATCAGGTTATTATTACACGATATATTACATATTATAGTACATGATATTATATTACATTTTATATAACATATATTAATATATAATATTACTCAGTATATTACATTATAGTACTCTGTATATTAGATTATATTACATGATAATGTTTGCATTAAACAGCCACGTGTCAAACATGTTACTCCCATATGACAAGGGACGGACAAGAGCAGAAACATGACGCTCAAGCATTAACGGGCATAATTTGATTAATTGCAGGACTTGTTTGTGGCACAGCCAGGCACTGGGAGAGTTACTAGTGTCAAGCTAACTGTGATGGATGGCACTCAGTGGAGGAAAAAAATATTGTAGGGTGATAATACACCGACTGAACTTAAAGAGTTATTGCTTAGAGTTATGCAGAGTGTTATTTTGCATAATTGGCATAATAAGTCAAAGTCTGTTATTATGGTGGGCCAAGTCTGACTCTGCATCAGTCTGCTCTTCTGCTGGACAATTCTCACTCCGTACCTTTCTATTCTTGAGGCTAGCAAAGTCTTATTCCTTATCAGCCTTTTTTTTATATAGCCCTAATCTAACTGCCCCCTCGTCAAGACATTATTGACGAACAGTCTTCACGTGAACGAGGCCCAAATGCTACGAAAATTGGTCCTCTAAGAAGACTTTGATGCTTTCAAATGAAATGTTCCCAGTAAATATCTAAGTTTTATGTATAAGGAAGAATCCAAATTTCTGAGCGCATTGTCGACAGCCTAATATCTCAATGTATTCTTCGTTTCCTAATTATTACTATTATTGTTATTATTATTATTATTTTGTATTTTACACCTGTATCTTGAAATGTTATCTTGAGATGTTATCTTGACAGGTTATCTTGAGGTCCAGCTAGATTGTAAAATATTAATTTCGTAATTCCTTGCATTCAAGACTCACACTACTCCCAATGGGCACAATAAGTGACCCACGAGGTAACTTGAGTTAATTGGATGTCAGACGGAGTGCCAACCATAAGGAGCAAGTTCTAAGTTCATATTCCAACTTTGTCGACCTGGAGGAGGAGGAGGACCAGACCGTGAGTCTGGTTAAGTTTGGCGTGAAAGTTAGTGGCTACAGTCAGCCTGGGATCTCTTTCCCTTATTAAGAAAGACTCGATGGGAGGGAACTTGACGACAGACTGAAGGAAGGGGGGTAAAGTGGAGAGATGGGATGGGGCGATGGGAAAGTAGAATCTCCCTCTCCGTGTGGTGGAGAGAATGGGATCTATATAGGTGAGAAAGGAGAGGGGGGAGATGGTGTGGAAGGAGAGAAAGGGGTACAGACGTAGTGAGGGAGGAAGTAGAAAACTGCCAGGCAGTATAAAGAGGGGAAATGTGGGATTTTGGGGTTACGATATGACGAGGAAGATGGTGATAAGAGAATGGGATGAGACTTCTTTGATGTCAGTGTGTCGTGGGGTCAGTGTCTCGTGGGGTCAGTGGGCATCGAATGGGGGTCAGTGTGGGTCTAGGACGGTCAGAGGGCGTCTGGAGGGGTCGGTGGGTGACTGTTGGGGGTCAGTGATTTTCTGGTGGGGTCAATAGGTGCGTGGTGGGGTCAGTGAGTTCCCGGAGGGGAACTAGAACGCAACTAACGTAACTCAACTAACCTTGGTTCAGAACTCACCCGATGACAACTAAACTGGACCCAACATAACCCGAACTGAGCCGAAACCCCGAAGGTGACAGGACATAACCCAGGTTGATTTGAGTGTAATTCCCTGTGCCAATGGATTCCGATCCCCCTGTTTCCCCCCCTCCACCCCCTCCCCCCATCTCGTCTCGGACCAACAGGAATCCCGTTCAAGATGCTCTCTCAGCCACGGAGAAGTCCGGAGGATATTTGATCTCCGTGCAGCCACGGTGAGGACACGGAATAGTGATATATATGAAATATGATAATTAAGCTTAAAGGAAAACATAATTGCCGGATATCGAGCGTTTTCCTTGTTTTTGTGATATTGTTGATTCCTTTTTCACTGTGATTGATGATTATTGGGTTTTATTAGTGCAGTATTTTTATTTGTTTTTTATTTTCATCCTTATTCTTGCCATTTTTCTTCTCCTTTTCTTACGTCTATTTCCTCATATTTGCTTTTTATCAAACTTGTTACCGTTTCATCTCTTTTCATTTACATTCGTATTCTAGTATTACATTCGAAATGCAGGGATATTTATCCCTGCATTTCTCTTCCTTTTTTTCTCATATTATTCTCCTGTTTACCTCCTCCTCCAATGCCACTTTATTCTTGTTTTTCCGTTGATCTGCTTCCTGCTTTTTCTTCATTCTATTCATTCAGGTGTTTTAATAATACTTTCCTTTTTTTCTTATGTTATATCTCTATCTCCTTATATCTTCTCCACCTATCCCCTTCTCTACCTGTCTCCCTCTTCACGAGGCACCTCTTCTCTCCCTCTTCCGTCTCGCTTCCTTCAACCACTTGTTAGTTAACTGAGAAACGTGACAAAATGAACAAGAGTAAAACGAGAAAACTAATATTGATAGTGTGACGATAATCTCCTTCAAGAGATTGAGCCTGCTCTTCCCTCCAAAAATACGTCGTTACAAATATATAAAACTACTATGGAAGAAATGTCCAACAACGACAACAACATCTCCAAGGTTTGCCAGAGAGCAAAACGTATGCAGCCAGGAACACCTGCTCAGCCTCAAACCGCCAAACTACCTGTCTTGTTGCCGGCTCCTCGCTGATTGGCCGCCGGTCTAGCTGCAACTGCACTCCACCCACCATACTACTTGATGTCTGGGGCCGCCACGACCTCAGTCCTCAGAATATTCAGTGCTTTCATACGGTTAACACTTCTTCCTGGTAGACTGAGCTTTGGCTTACGTGTACTAAGAGAGGTGATAGCTTAAAGCCAATATTCCTGCACCTCTCATATTATTGTATATTGCACAGCTTGTTATTGCTCACTTGTCTTAACGTAACTTTTCATTTTGCCATTTTATTATTCTTATTATTTTGATTGATTGATTTTATTATACGAATTTGTATGTCCATTTTATTCATGTTTTGTTTATCTAACGTAATTAAAATTTCATTGTTAAAATTTACTTGTGTTTTGTGTGTCTTCTCCTTACCTTACCACAGACGAAGTTCCAGATTTTCTATTTTTTTTTTATTCTATGTGACGAGGCCATACCCCTAGCTTTGAACAGCCGAACACCAACGCGCTACCGTCACAATAGAAAAACTCTAATTATTGCTCCTCCTCCTTCTCCTCTTCTTCCTCCTCCTCCCCCTTTTCTTCCTCATCTACCATGTAGGTATTGGTACAAATTAGAAACATAGACATAAAATAGGGACAAAGGGGTCATTTTTTGAGAGAAAGAGTAGTAAGTGGCATGAGATGAAAGGAAAGTAGGTCAGGTATAACAATAAACAACGTCAGCAAACATTGTCAAAAAACAATCGTTGACTTAAAGGTGGGGCCCAGAAGCTCAAGCTCTCCCCCGAAAAGCATATAGAAATGAGTGGCTGAATAGGTAAACACATTGGCAATAAATAATATACAATATATATAAATCAACACAATTTATATATATTGTAAATCATTTACCAACTCTGAATGATTTACAGAAAATGTATCAACACATGAAATAATTTAATATATGTTAAACTCTTAATGTTTATCATTGATATTAACTGCGTAATGATTTTGTAATCTCATAGATTTCATATTTTTTTATTATATGTAAATGAAATTATTTTAGTGTGTGTATAATTACGATAATGGGAAAACAGATGAAAAGTTGCGCGTTGTTCCACATAACTTGTATTTTGTCATTACCTGCATTGTTCCACGTAACAAAACTACTTCCGATACTCTGAATATTCCGTGAATATCGAAAATAATAACTTTTCCATGGATATCTAGAGCGAAGTGAGAAAAAGAAACATGGCGATGGGAAAGAAAAATTTCTCACAAGGGAAGGCCGATCATTCCCATTCGGTTTCCATTTCAACTCTATTCAATTTCATTTCTTATTCTCCTTTTCATTAATCATCAGGTCCAGGTGATTCAGTCTTTTATCTCCAGGAATGGGCCTGTGGAGAGGGTTTCTCCAGTGTGTGTGGTATTCGAACTATTCAGAGCCAGAAAATAGGATAAATTTAGGTGTTTGCTTTTATGTTTTGGTAATATGTATGTCTGTGTCTGTCTGTCTGTCAATTCGTATACATAAGGTTGTCGGACAATTTGACTGCCTACATGTAGTTCATCAGTCTGTCAGTCTTAAATTCTCTCAATTTAAAGGTCTGACACACTCAAAGTATGTCAGCCCATTCGTCTTTCAGCCTTTAAATCCATCCCGCTGTACCTCAACTCGGCAGTATAGGATTGTGTCAGTCATTGTGTCTGTCAGTCTGCTAGTCAGCCAGGGTTCTCTCTCTCTCTCTCTCTCTCTCTCTCTCTCTCTCTCTCTCTCTCTCTCTCTCTCTCTCTCTCTCTCTCTCTCTCTCTCTCTCTCTCTCTCTCTCGCTCTCGCTCTCGCTCTCTCTCTCTCTCTCTCTCTCTCTCTCTCTCTCTCTCTCTCTCTCTCTCTCTCTCTCTCTCTCTCTCTCTCTCTCTCTGTCTCTCTCTCTCTCTGTCTCTCTCTCTCTCTCTCTCTCTCTCTCTCTCTCTCTCTCTCTCTCTCTCTCACTCTCTTTTTCTGTCTCTGAATGGGAGAAAAGTATGATCACTGCAGTAGAGACCAGAATGGTCTCTTTCAGAGACCAAAATGATCCAACTGCCACTGAAATGTGAAGCTAAATTCCCTCAAATTTTAGACACAGTTCGTAAATGGCCAATTGCATAGTTCTAATTTACATCCAAAAATATTCTGAGGGTCATTTATAAGTAATAAATAAAAAATGCAGATGCACACTATTAATGTGATCTGATGTGTTGAAGGTAATTAATGTTTTCCAAGTATCGTTTCATGACATTGAAATAGATACCCGGTTAGAATGTATTGATCCCCTTCAACTCTGCCTTGCTTCTCCCAACGTTTACTTAAACTTTCTACAAGTTTACTTACTTAACGTACTTTAACATCTGCAAGCACTTTCCTCAAGAGCAGCATGAATCTTTGCATCAAAAGACTGTTGTTTATTCATGTTTATCTGCCTTGCTTTACACCTGCGCGCAAACATTTAACTTCTCATATCTCAACACGTCAAAGGCACGAAATAGACTTCATGACGAAAATACAAACTTCATTCTTAACTTTGAAATTATGTTTCAATGTAAACAAACACAAAAAATATTTCAAAACACAGCAGGAATGTCACTGGCAAACAAACCTCTCAATCGTGAATTTATTGATTATTTTCAATGCATAATCTTAAGGTAAAAGGTATACGCATAGTAAGCTGTATGTACAATTTTTTATATAGGCAACATCAGAGGGGTTTTTGGTTTCCATTTGTTTGCAACACAAAGCCCATCAGGGTTATAAAGGTCCCCTAATGAGTCCAACGCCTCACACACACACACACACACACAAGGAAATGCCTCTGTACCTGAAACATTTGCAGACATACGGAAAAAGAGCTCAGAAGCAATGGACACAGTGAGCGAGGTAGCGATGGAAGCAGCCACCTCACAGGAAGCAGCAAGATGCACCACTCAGCTGCTGGAGAGAAAAAGATCAGTGGTAGTTGTAGGCATAAAAGAACAATAAGGATCCAACAGGCACGAATGGAATAGCAAGGATAGAGAGGCAGTACAGGGGCTACTGAAGGGGTTACAGATGGAAGGGGCTGAACGAAACATTGAGAAGGTTTTCAGGTTGGGCTGGTACAACAAGGACAGAAACCGACTTGTAAAGGTGGTGTTTACAAACGAAACCACGAAGGAGGATATTCTCGAAAGGAAGAGGCGACTGCAGCATGTGGAGGGATACAAGAAAGTATTCCTGCAGAGGTACAGGACGAAGGAGGAGAGAGCCAGGGCAGCAGAGGCAAGGAGTGTTGGAAATTTCCAACACTAAATACAACACTGTTGTATTCTTATTAATTATTACTAATTCTACTAATCATTGTAGTGATTAAAATTAACCCAACGTAGAGTTCACATGTACTAATAATTACATCTGTACAATAAGGCTAGAATTCTTACGTCACCCGACGCTAGTATTGCATCAGATTCCATTGTAATAAACACATTTATATCCAATGTGTCTGAGAATTTAATTTGATTCTCTATAAACAACGGTGTTCTGTGTGCTAATTAATTACAGATAAACTGATCTCCAACTAAAGCCAAATAGAGCGTTTATAGTTATAGCTGTTATCTAGTAATAAAATTAACGTCACGCGTGAATGCCCTGGAGAGACTTTAATTCTTCTCCATTGTTCGTTTACTATCATAAAACGGGCAAATAATAATATTTAACTCCTCCAAATAATAAACCCGTCCTAACCCGAGCATTTCAAGCACAACTGCGAGAAATGATAATATCCATAATAAATAATTTGGGTAACAAACGCGGGACGCGGAGCGGGGCGGAAGAGACGCCAGTCCACGTGTAGAAACGTTCACGAGCAGACGTGTTCACGTAACGAAGCGCTCACGAAGAGACGCCATTACCCAGCCATCAGGGTAGACGCCATCAAATCTCTAGAAGAAAGTCGCCACTGTGAGGTGTGAAGAACCTTTGCAGACAATACCTTCACTGGTGTCAGTGTCATTTACGGAACCTGTTAAATTTGGTTCTATGTAACTCCACGTGACCGGCCAGTGAAGCGCGTCAGTATCTAGGATAGGCTAGACCGGAACCTAGGACGCGACCTTCGGCAAGCCTTAACTTACACAGTGCCCATATTAGCTAAGTACCTTGATCCTTATGTGATGCATCATATAGGGGGTGGGTTTATAGCTGGGTAGCTTGTCGTGAAGCCGTGCGACAATAAAAAACTGCAGGTCATTATTTTCTCCTGTTTTTTTAATCTCGTTTTCTTGAATATAGATTTCTAGTAGTTTAATTTGTTACTACTGAAACCAATTTGATTTACAGCGTGTGTGAAGAATTCTCCGAGCTGTCATTTCCCATGTTAATCAACTCCCAGTGTTCCATGATGAGTCCAGGGGAATCAGAAGATGAGTCGTAACCAACTTCTGCGGAATCGTCATTAAGCTAAGATTCCTTTTGTATTCCTTGATTATTATCTGTACTCCTTTACATGCAGAACTCTGTTCATTGGATTAACATGTGTTTATTTTACTTATTATTTCATGTTCGTAGTCTATGTTCTTTTTTGATGATAAAGATAATGACTCTATAAATACTCATAGGATTAGATTATTGTACATTGGACTGGTGAACGAACCACACTAGTTCCTGGACGTATTGAGTTCCAGTAATAACCCCCCAATGTAGGTGTTTGAGGCTTTGATTCATTTAATTATGCAACCCATTAATTATTTCAGTGATCATATTCTCTAGTATTTTATCCATAGTTACTGGTTTCATCTAGGAATTTTCTAATGATCATATTTTCTCAGTTTCCCTCTTTACTACAAAAGCGGGTGGTCCTTCGTAATTGAATTTACTATATTAATATTTAAATAATTAGAGTCAAGCCCCAAATGTCCCACATTATGGTCCTTATCGAACCGGATAGGCATAAAATTTTAATTTCAAATACTAATTATTAATAACTAATCCTTGTGTGATATAAGCTATTTAATTAATTGTGTCAACCAACAGTGTAACACACCAGTTAGTCTACGTCACACCAACATATTGCTACTTTCACCTCATGTATAAGGTAGCTTTAGTGGGTCACAGCCAATTACCCACAACACTTAGACCTATACCTCACACAGAAGTGAGAATCTTTAGGTCACCAGGAGCAACAGCTCATAACTTTTATAACAACTCCACACTAACACCTGCGTTAGAGTGGCCTTACCATCTAACCATTATATACTTAGGTGGTAATGACATTCATCCCACTCGTCATTCAGCTGAGGTGATCAAACACCTTAAAGCCATAATTTCTTCTTTCAAGCTCATCAGTAATTCGGTAGTATTCACATTAGTGGAACCTCGCCAACCATGTCAAGATAATCGTTGGGGAGTAACCCCAGAATACTACCAGAGAGCTGCTAAGTACATAAATTTCAGGCTGAAAAAACGAGTGAGAGTGGATGCCACTTATATCCAATTTACAGCCAGACCTTATAGACAAAACCTGACTAGAGATGGTGTACACTTGTCAGGTGAGTCTAGGTTGCATGTGGTTGACAAGTTAATCAACACCATCAACCATCACAAACGGCTGTGGCTAGCAAGCCAAACTTAACTGTACATAATTGTTTTCACCTGTGTGTGCAAGTGCACTCTTATAAAAACAAAAAACCCAAAAATACAGCACAATTATATTCACCTTACTGCACCACAATAATCTTTACCAATCTTATTAGGTAGAATTTAGGCTGAGATTGTGCAGAATTTGGTACAAGCCCAGACTAAATAAATTTATAGTTCTTAGTTAGGAATTATCACGACTAGACTTAAGCTAGTCAGTAGTGTATGTATTATACTATTGTGCTTTGAGACAACTCTGATTGGAGTGTCTCCATAATATTTCTCTTGTATTCATTATTTTGTGTATCTATTTTGTGTATTGCTGGATAATCTCCATTAACTCTGATGGTGATATAGAAGAGCTAACCGGACGAGAACTAATGGTGAAGTTCAGATAGTGCACAAAATATCTAGCTACTTGTTGTTCGGTAGGTAGGTACATTTAACCTCAAGTGAGGTAAAGTATAAATTAGACACCTTAAATTAGGCTACATTTAATGTTACTTGTCCACTAATGAACAAGTACCCAAGCTTCATTAGTAATACATATACTAATCCCATGAAGTTTGGACCCAAGCCAAACATGGCTACTCCTGAGCAATTGAGGAGAACCTACATTGGCCTTAAAGGTCATTTGACCAGACTAATTAACAAGGCTGAGGGCTTATCTAAAGATACTCCCATTGACTCTTATCACTTAGAGACATCAGTTAGAGTGACTGATCTGAAATTTGATCAAGTCAAGTCTACAAGTCGATCTTATCTTGATCTACTAAATACTGTAGAAACCGATCCTGAGGAAGTAAGTCAAATTGTAGACGACATCTCCCAATATGAAGAGGAGACTCAAGATATAATTGACAGGCTATCTAAATTAGCCAAACAGTCTGGATCCAATACCAGTAACACAGGGTCTCAATTCAGTAACCAACTACCAGAGGTTCGTTTACCTACTTTAGACTTACCTACATTTTCAGGATCAGATACAGAAAATTGGGACAATTTTTGGACTTCATTTGAAGTTCACATCCATAAGAAATCGTCTCTTGACAAGGTTTCTAAATTCTCATACCTACTCAGTCTTCTCAAAGGAGAGGCTAAAAAGGTCATACATAACCTCACTCTTGATGAGAGTAATTATGAGGAAGCTATAAAACTCTTGAAGTTGAACTATTGCAACAAAGAGTTAAGTATAGCTACCCTCTATTATCAATTGCTAGATCTGAATGCACCAAATAGTAGACCAGAGTCACTTCAAAGCTTCAGACTAGAAGTAAAGTCTCTAGTAAAGGCCTTAGTTACTAAAGTTAATATACCTGCTTCAGAATGGTCTCTCAAGTTACTATTGCAGAGGAAAATACCTCGAAATGTCTTGACAGAGCTCTGCTCACATTATAATACCGAGTTTCTCACTCTTGACCAAATATTCGAGGGATTGAGAATAACGGTTAACAGGTTGAAGACTCATGATAAAATTAAACCTGAGTCTAAACCAACTAATACTGACACTTAAGTCAAACCTAAACAGGTTTTGAATAAGTCTAATAAATATAAACCCAAAACTACTCCATCCACTGGGAAAAGGAGTGGAAATGTAGGTACATATTCGGTGTCTCCTTCTGAGATAACCAATGACTTGTCTACTAAAGAGACTAAGTCTATTAATCAGAGAAGTTGTCTGTTCTGCAATCAAGGACATACCACCTACCAATGCTCTGTTTATCCTACTTATAATGTTAGGGTTAAAAGGTTGCAAGAAATACACAAGTGCACCAAGTGCATGGGCTCTCATGATCCCAAAAGGTGTGTAGTGCAGCTACGTTCCTGCAACAGGTGCAACCAAGGTGTACATCACTACGCCTTATGTAGAAAATCTTCTACACCAACCATGACCACTGGGGAGAATTCCACGAATTCTACCGCAGTGCAATATTGCAAAGTGCATCAAGAAGTAAATGTACTTGCTACTGAGTCAGGCAATAATACTACTTTGCCTACAGCTCAACTTAGACTAATAAACCGAAGATCTAGAATTAACACTAGAGGTCTTTTTGACCAAGGTTCACAGAAAACCTTCATTACACAACAGTTGGTAGATGAGTTAAATTTAAAACCTGCCAAATGTGTGAGGTTAAATATTTCTGATTTCTTGTCAAATAGTGGACCTCGTGACTACAAGGTAGTTAAATTACTAGTTAGATTAGGATCCTCTACTAGCCCAATCCATGCGGTGGTAGTGGATAAGATTCCTACAGACCTGCAGGTCACTGGGTTAGCTCACACTGCGAGACATCTTAGACGAAACCGCATGAGGCTAGCAGATTATAAAATAAATTCTGACTGCCTCACAGATGTTGGAATACTTATAGGCGCGGATCATTATTACAAGTTTATAACTGGATGCACTAGACAACACGGAATGAATTTGTTGTCGTCTGCAGGAGGCAAATTGCTTACGGGACCGGTGCTTTTCAGACAAAATCCAGCGTCCACAAACCAACAATCTAATAACATAATAGTGGCGTGACTAGGCTTGGAACAGTCACCCCTACGTTTCAGAGAAATATCTGAAGATATTGAGTCTGACCCACCAATACATCGTTTGTGGGATTTGCACACTTTAGGCATTATCCCTGAACAACCAAGTCCTGATGATACTTGGACTTACCAGCAATACCTGGATACAGTTGTCTATGCAAATAAACAATACTGGGTAAGACTCCCATGGAAGTTGGATCATCCACAACTTCCAGTTAATTATTTTATGGCAGCCTCACAATTGCAGTCTCAATTAACACGACTACAGAAGCAGCCAGACAAAGTGAACATGTATCATCAACTTATCCAACAACAACTTAACAGTAAATTTATTGAAGTTGTTGATAACGATGACCGAAAGATAGGTCATTATTTACCTCATCACGCTGTGGTGAAAGACTCATTGACAACACCTATTCGTATTGTCTTTAACTGTAGTGCTAAAGTAAAGCCAAGCAGTGTGTCTTTAAATGAATGTCTCCAAACGGGACCTAGCCTAACACAAAGGCTACATGATGTGCTGTTACGATTTCGCACTGGTATTTTCACCAATACTGCTGATATCAGCAAAGCTTTCCTCCGAGTAGGTTTGCAGGAGGAAGATCGTAACTACACAAAATTCCTCTGGATTAAGGATCCACTGGATCCTAACAGTGAAGTCATCACATATCGTTTTGCCTCAGAATTATTTGGAGCTAAGTCCTCACCGTTTCTTTTGCAAGCAACATTAGACACACATTTGAGGAAATCAAACAGCCCCTATAAGGCAGACATTAGCGACAACTTGTATGTCGACAATTTCCAGGAACAACTAATGATCAAACTGATCTGGTAGAAATGTACCATGAGGCTAACCGTGAACTATTAGGAGCCAATATGCCACTACAGTCATGGGCCTCAAATAATGAATTACTCTACCAGGTAATCGAGAAAGAATTTCCAGGTTATCAGGTACCCAATCAATTAAAGGTTCTAGGTGTGGAATGGAACACCAGTACTGACGAGATGAATGTCAAGTCAGTACAAATTGATAACTCAACCCTTACCATGAGAACACTGCTCTCGTTTGTCAGTCAACCATTTGACCCCTTAGGCCTACTTAGTCCTATATTAATAAGGGGCAAACTCCTAATGCAGGAGTGCTGGCAGAAACATATGGGATGGGATGATCCGTTACCAAGTGAGTTACAAGCTAAATGGCAGATACTCTCAACGGATTTTAATCAGTTAGGTGTTTTGAAATTTCCTCGTAATGCTTCAGCACCAAACTTACCCACCAATTTGCACGTTTTCTGCGATACCTCTGGCAAAGCATATGGCGCAGTAGCCTACTTAGTTAATAGTGCACAATCAATTTTGCTCACCTCTAAAGCAAGAGTTTCTCCCATTAAGAAGAGATCTTTACCTCAAATGGAGTTGACTGCATTGCTGGTGGGAGTAAGATTGGCTCATTGCCTGGCAAAGACACTCAATAATATCCACTTTGGTGAGATTGTAGTGTGGTCAGACAACGAGGCAGTCTTACAATGGGTAAGAAACAACAACAACAAAACTCCCTACGTCAGTAATCGCGTCAGGGAGATTCATGAGTTATCTGTTGGATATAAATTCAGACATGTTCCTACTAAGGACAATCCTGCAGATTATTTATCTCGAGGATTAACTCTAAAACAACTTATCAAGTCTTCGCTGTGGTTCAATGGACCTTCATGGCTTGTTGGTGGTCAGTGGCCCAAACAAAAGCCACAAGTCATAGTGACCAATATCACCACTCCCATGAAAGAACCAGAACCTCAACGAATATTAGCCATTGATCCTCACAATTATTCTACCTTAAGCAAGCTATTACGAGTGACTGCACATGTGTTTGATTTTCTTGCTAAGATAGGAATTCGACATAAGTTTCCCAATCCTATCCTCTACTGGATCAAACGTGCACAACAAGAGACATATGGAAGCGAATATGAAAATCTTCCATATAAATTAACTAAGTCTCTAGGTATCTGGTATGATGCCAACACTCATAATATACTACGATGTGGAGGACGTTTAGCTTCATGCAAAAATTGATTTGGACACAAAGAATCCAATTCTTCTACCTCGTCACCACATCATCACTAAACTTCTTGTTTTACATCACCATCAATATGGTACTTTACATGGTGGAGTGTTAGATACTCTCACCGACCTTAGACAAAAGTACTGGCTTCCTCAAGGTCGTCAGACAGTTAAGTCAATTATTAAATCTTGTGTAATCTGTAAAAGATACGATGCTAGAGTATGTCCTTACCCAGGACCTCCACCACTCCCTGAGGAAAGAGTGGTTCATCTTCGTCCTTTTGAAACCACTGGTGTTGATTACACAAGAGCCTTACTTCTCACTGGCAACCAAGATAATATACCAGTGAAAGCATACATTTGTCTCTTTACGTGTGCTACAACCAGAGGCATACATTTAGAAGTCACTTCAGATATGAGTGCTGAAGCCTTCATCCAGGCCTTCCGCAGATTTGCTGCTCGCAGATCTTGTCCCAAATTAATGATATCGGACAATGGTTCCAATTTTGTGGCAGGAGAAGCTTGTTTGCGAGAAGTCTGGAACCACCCAGAAGTACAGTCGGTCCTACAGAGACGACAATGTCACTGGAAATTCATAGCACCGAGAGCCCCTTGGCAAGGTGGGTTCTATGAGCGAATGGTAGGCACAGTCAAGAAGTGTCTAAGGAAAACTTTACACAGACAAAAGGTCAGTTACTCCGAACTCCAAACTATTGTTGTGGAAATCGAGGCGCGAGTCAATAACCTACCTGTCTGATGATTTCACCCAGAGAGAACCTCTGAGTCCCTCACACTTGATCCATGGAGGTCTACTGAGCCCTCTCATCCCTTTGGCCGAAGAGGACCCCGTAGACCCGTCACATGTGACCAGAGGTGACTTGGTGGAAAGCTACCAGCATCTCTCCAGAGTTATTAACAGGTGGAGTGAGGTGTGGTCTCGAGAGTACCTCACAGCTCTACGAGAGTACCACTACAGAGCTTCGAGTCCTTACAATAAAGAGCAATTAAAACCAGGGGACCTAGTACTAGTCGAAAGTGATGGACCAAGGTCAGAGTGGCCCATAGGCAAAATTGTTGCCATTCATCCAGATCATCAAGGTTTCCTGAGAGTAGTGAAAGTTTTATGCCGAGGCAACACTACTCTAAAAACTTTAGAGAAGCTGGTTCCTCTTGAATTAGCTGAGCGAGAATATCAGCCGGATCCAGTTTCCCCAGTAATTTCCGAGGACAGTAATTCTGATCCTCAGAGCAACCGCCCCACTAGAGCTGCTGCTCGACAATGTAGGCGGAATTTGCAAGCCTATTACAACTCTGAACAAGAGTAATTCCTTTTACACCCAATTTAGATAACTATGATGATACTGCGGTGTGATGTCAAGTAACAAACCATTACAAGTCACTATGACCCAGGACATTCCCATCACAGTAGATTCTGTTGTTTAAATTGTGTGATTTAAAATCTTTAATTATTGTGTAGGCTATAAATAACATGTTTCATTGACATGAAATTAGCAAGACTTAAGTTTCTTGTAAGTCCTTGACAAATACGGGACATTCGTTATGTGTGTACTAACATACTAACATACTAATATACTAATATTAATCTCAACTTCGGGATAGGTGTCAGTACTCCACATTACACTACGACCCTAGAATCCTCCCCCCGGAGTTATGTTGGAAATTTCCAACACTAAATACAACACTGTTGTATTCTCATTAATTATTACTAATTCTACTAATCATTGTAGTGATTAAAATTAACCCAATGTAGAGTTCACATGTACTAATAATTACATCTGTACAATAAGGCTAGAATTCTTACGTCACCCGACGCCAGTATTGCGTCAGATTCCATTGTAATAAACACATTAATATCCAATGTGTCTGAGAATTTAATTTGATTCTCTATAAACAACGGTGTTCTGTGTGATAATTAATTACAGATAAACTGATCTCCAACTAAAGCCAAATAGAGCGTTTATAGTTATAGCTGTTATCTAGTAATAAAATTAACGTCACGCGTGAATGCCCTGGAGAGACTTTAATTCTTCTCCATTGTTCGTTTACTATCATAAATCGGGCAAATAATAATATTTAACTCCTCCAAATAATAAACCCGTCCTAACCCGAGCATTTCAAGCACAACTGCGAGAAATGATAATATCCATAATAAATAATTTGGGTAACAAACGCGGGACGCGGAGCGGGGCGGAAGAGACGCCAGTCCACGTGTAGAAACGTTCACGAGCAGACGTGTTCACGTGGCGAAGCGCTCACGAGGAGACGCCATTACCCAGCCATCAGGGTAGACGCCATCAAATCTCTAGAAGAAAGTCGCCACTGTGAGGTGTGAAGAACCTTTGCAGACAATACCTTCACTGGTGTCAGTGTCATTTACGGAACCTGTTAAATTTGGTTCTATGTAACTCCACGTGACCGGCCAGTGAAGCGCGTCAGTATCTAGGATAGGCTAGACCGGAACCTAGGACGCGACCTTCGGCAAGCCTTAACTTACACAGTGCCCATATTAGCTAAGTACCTTGATCCTTATGAGATGCATCATATAGGGGGTGGGTTTATAGCTGGGTAGCTTGTCGTGAAGCCGTGCGACAATAAAACACTACAGGTCATTATTTTCTCCTGTTTTTTTAATCTCGTTTTCTTGAATATAGATTTCTAGTAATTTAATTTGTTACTACTGAAACCAATTTGATTTACAGCGTGTGTGAAGAATTCTCCGAGCTGTCATTTCCCATGTTAATCAACTCCCAGTGTTCCATGATGAGTCCAGGGGAATCAGAAGATGAGTCGTAACCAACTTCTGCGGAATCGTCATTAAGCTAAGATTCCTTTTGTATTCCTTGATTATTATCTGTACTCCTTTACATGCAGAACTCTGTTCATTGGATTAACATGTGTTTATTATACTTATTATTTCATGTTCGTAGTCTATGTTCTTTTTTGATGATAAAGATAATGACTCTATAAGTACTCATAGGACTAGATTATTGTACATTGGACTGGTGAACGAACCACACTAGTTCCTGGACGTATTGAGTTCCAGTAATACCCCCCCAATGTAGGTGTTTGAGGCTTTGATTCATTTAATTATGCAGCCCATTAATTATTTCAGTGATCATATTCTCTAGTATTTTATCCATAGTTACTGGTTTCATCTAGGAATTTTCTAATGATCATATTTTCTCAGTTTCCCTCTTTACTACAAAAGCGGGTGGTCCTTCGTAATTGAATTTACTATATTAATATTTAAATAATTAGAGTCAAGCCCCAAATGTCCCACAAGGAGGAAGCGCAGGGAGGGAGAAGCAAACCAGGAAATCACAGCCCTCAACACAACAGTCCTAGAGACAAGAGGCGAACCCAAAACCAGCATCCCAGCAACACCAGAGGGGAGGGCAACCCCACCACCCCCCTCTGCATAGAAACCCTCCCTTCCCCTCACCCTACCTGACCCCACCCAACCCTCCCTCCCCCCCCCCCACCCCATTCTTACCCTGTCATCCCTTCCCCATTCCCATCATGTCCCCCCTCCCACCTTTGTCCCCCCTCCCCCCTTCATCCCATACCCTCCCTATCCCTCCTCCCCCCTCACCCCGTATCCTCCATGTCCCCCCTATCTCCTTAATCCACACCCTACCTGTTCCCCCTTCCATGAAACCCCCACCCCTCACCCCAAACTCCCCTGAAACCCTGCAAACCACCTCACAGATCATCTCACCCACTGAAAAGCTTCCCACACCAGCACAATGCACGCCAAGAAAGGGACAAGAAAATGAACTGAAGAAAGTGAACTTCAAGGCAATGTACACTAACATAGATGGAATTACTAATAAAACAAGTGAATTCGGAGAATGGGCACTAGAAGAAAACCCAGACATAATAGCACTCACAGAAACAAAGCTAACAAACACCATAACAAAGGAAGTGTTTCCACAGGGCTACTATGTAGTGAGGAAAGAGAGAGAAGGGAGAGGAGGAGGTGGTGTAGCTTTGCTACTAAGAGAAGGTTGGAGTTTTGAAGAGATGGTAATTCAGAACTGTGAAGGTTTCAGTGACTACATATCAGGCACCATAGCAACTGGAGGACAGAAAATTATAGTAGTAGTCATATATAACCCCCCACCGAATGTCAGAAGACCCAGACAGGAATATGATAGAAACAACTTGGCCACCATCAATATAATAGAGAGAGCAGCTTCTGTGGCTAGCAGGAACGGATCCAGGCTACTAATCATGGGAGACTTCAACCATGGGAAGATAGATTAGGGGAACAGAGACCCACATGGAGGCCCAGACACATGGAGAGCTAAGCTGCTGGATGTGGCAACAAGAAACTTTCTAAGTCAACACATCAAGGGACCAACAAGAACGAGAGGAGGGGATGAACCAGCCTTGCTTGATCTGATATTTACCCTAAATGAGTCGGATATAAGGGAAGTTAAGTTGGAAGCCCCCTTGGGAATGAGTGATCATAGTGTATTGAGCTTTGAGTACCTGGTTGAGCTAGGAATTATCACCCCCAAAAAAGAACTGGGAAACAAAGGGCTGGCGTACCGAAAGGGAAACTATGAGGAGATGAATAAATTCCTATGGGATATACATTGGGACACAGAACTCGGAACCAAGTCCGTACAAGACATGATGGACTATGTCACCCAAAAATGTCAGGAGTCTGTAAGCAGGTTTGTCCCAGCCCAACAGGAAAAAACAGGGAAGCAAAGGAAGAATCCGTGGTTTAATAGCGAATGTATGAAAGCAAAGGAGCTGAACAAAAGGGCATGGAGGAACTTCCGTAATAACAGAACACCAGAAAGTAGAGAGAGATACCGGAGAACCAGGAACGAGTATGTTAGTGTGAGAAGAGCAGCTGAGAAAGGGTATGAAAATGATATAGCTAATAAAGCCAAGACCGAACCAAAGCTACTACACAGTCACATAAGGAGGAAGACAACAGTGAAGGAACAGGTGATGAAACTTAGGGTGGGCGAGGACAGGTACACAGAGAATGACAAAGAGGTGTGTGAAGAACTCAACAAAAGGTTCCAGGAGGTCTTTACAATAGAACAGGGAGAAGTCACGGTGCTAGGAGAGGTGGCAGCAAACCAGGTGACCTTTGAAAGGTTCAAAATTACAAGAGATGAGGTCAAGAAGCACCTATTGGAGCTTTATGTGAGAAAAGCTGTTGGGCCGGATGGAATCTCACCATGGGTATTGAAAGAGTGTGGAGGAGCACTTAGCTTGCCACTCTCCATAGTGTATAGTAGATCACTGGAAACGGGAGACCTACCAGAAGTATGGAAGACTGCTAATGTAGTACCAATATTTAAAAAGGGTGACAGACAAGAGGCACTGAACTACAGGCCAGTGTCGTTAACGTGTATACCATGCAAGGTGATGGAGAAGATTGTGAGAAAAAACCTAGTAACACATCTGGAGAGAAGAGACTTCGTGACAACCCATCAACATGGCTTCAGGGAGGGTAAATCTTGCCTTACAGGCTTGATAGAATTCTACGATCAGGTGACAAAGATTAAGCAAGAAAGAGAAGGATGGGCGGACTGCATTTTTTTGGACTGTCGGAAAGCCTTTGACACAGTACCCCATAAAAGGTTGATGCATAAGCTGGAGAAACAGGCAGGAGTAGGGAGCCGGTCGGCCGAGCGGACAGCACGCTGGACTTGTGATCCTGTGGTCCTGGGTTCGATCCCAGGCGCCGGCGAGAAACAATGGGCAGAGTTTCTTTCATCCTATGCCCCCTGTTACCTAGCAGTAAAATAGGTACCTGGGTGTTAGTCAGCTGTCACGGGCTGCTTCCTGGGGTGGAGGCTTGGTCGAGGGCCGGGCCGCGGGGACACTAAAGCCCCGAAATCATCTCAAGATAACCTCAAGAAGATAACTGGTAGGGCGCTCCAGTGGATAAGGGAGTACCTAAGTAATAGGAAGCAGAGAGTTATAGTGAGGGGTGAGACCTCAGAATGGCGTGAAGTCACCAGTGGAGTCCCACAGGGCTCTGTGCTTGGACCTATCCTGTTTCTGATATACGTAAATGATCTCCCAGAGGGTATAGACTCATTCCTCTCAATGTTTGCTGACGACGCCAAAATTATGAGAAGGATTAAGACAGAGGAGGACAGCTTGAGGCTTCAAGAAGACCTGGACAAGCTGCAGGAATGGTCGAACAAATGGATGTTAGAGTTTAACCCAAGCAAATGTAATGTAATGAAGATAGGAGTAGGAAGCAGGAGACCAGATACAAGGTATCACTTGGGAGATGAAATACTTCAAGAGTCAGAGAGAGAGAAAGACCTGGGGGTTGATATCACGCCAGACCTGTCCCCTGAAGTTCATATCAAAAGGATAACATCAGCAGCATATGCCAGGTTGACTAACATAAGAACGGCCTTTAGAAACTTGTGTAAGGAATCTTTCAGAACATTATATACCACATACGTCAGACCGATCCTGGAGTATGCAGCCCCAGCATGGTGTCCATATCTAGTCAAGGATAAGACTATATTGGAAAAGGTTCAATGATTTGCCACCAGACTAGTACCTGAGCTGAGAGGTATGAGCTACGAGGAGAGACTGCGGGAATTGAACCTCGCTTCGCTGGAAGACAGAAGAGTTAGGGGGGACATGATCACCACATTCAAGATTCTCAAGGGAATCGACAGGGTTGATAAAGACAGGCTATTTAACACAAGGGGCACACGCACTAGGGGACACAGGTGGAAACTGAGTGCCCAAATGAGACACAGAGATATTAGAAAGAACTTTTTTAGTGTCAGAGTGGTTGACAAATGGAATGCATTAGGAAGCAATATTGTGGAGGCTGACTCCATACACAGTTTCAAGTGTAGATATGATAGAGCCCAATAGGCTCAGGAATCTGTACACCTGTTGACTAACAGTTGAGAGGCGGGACCAAAGAGCCAGAGCTCAACCCCCGCAAACACAACTAGGTGAGTACAACTAGGTGAGTATACACACACACACACACACACACACACACACACACAACGTACCAAGGGGAGATGGAATCTCCCCTTGGATACTTGGATACTAAGGAAAGGAGAAGCACTGTGCCTGCCACTCTCCATAGTGTATAACAAATCACTGGCAAGAGGGTAACTGCCAGAAATTTGGAAGGCAGGAGGCACTGAATTACAGGAGAGTGTCCCTAACTTACAAACCATGCAAGCTGATGGAGAAGATTGTGCGAAGAAAGCTAGTGGAACATCTGGAGCGAAAGAACTTTGTAACACAGCATCAACATGGGTTCAGAGATGGCAAGTCCTTCCTCACAGGGCTAATTGAATTCTACGACCAGGCAACAAAAATCAGGAAAGAAAGAAAAGGGTGAGCAGACTGCATATTTTTGGATTGTCAAAATGCCTTTGATACAGTACCACACAAAAGGCTAGTGAAAAAGCTGGAGATGCAGGCTGGAGTGAAAGGGAAGGTACTTCATTGGATAAGTGAGTACGTAAGTAACAAAAGACAACGAGTCACTGTGAGGGGTGAAGTCTGGGATTGGCGTGACGTCACAAGTGGAGTCCCGCAGGGGTCAGTCCTTGGACCTATACTGTTTCTGATATATGTAAATGATCTCTCAGAGGGTATAGAATTGTTTCTCTCAATGTTTGCTGATGATGTAAAAATTATGAGGAGGATTGAAACTGAGGATGATTGTAGGAGGCTACAGAACGACCTAGACAGACTGAATGAATGGTTCAACAAATGGCTGCTAAAGTTTAACACGAGTAAATGCAAAGTAATGAAATTAGGCAGTGGAAACAGGAGGCCAGACACAAGATATAGAATAGGAGATAAAGTACCTAATGAAACGAAAAGAGAGAAAGATCTAGAAATTTATATCACACCAAACCTGTCTCCTGAAGCCCAGTAGTTAACAGGTGGAATGCATTAGGCAGAGATGTAGTGGAGGCTGACTCCATACACAGTTTTAAATGTAGATATGATAGAGCCCAGTAGGCTCAGGAATCTGTACACCAGTTGATTGACAGTTGAGAGGCAGGACCAAAGAGCCAGAGCTTAACCCCCCCAAACACAACTAGACAAACACACACATATATTTTATATATATATATATATATATATATATATATATATATATATATATATATATATATATATATATATATATATATATATATATATATGTCGTACCTAGTAGCCAGAACGCACTTCTCAGCCTACTATGCAAGGCCCGATTTGCCTAATAACCCAAGTTTTCCTGAATTATTATATTTTCTCTAATTTTTTTTCTATGAAATGATAAAGGTACCTATTTCATTATGTATGAGGTCAATTTTTTTTTATTGTAGTTAAAATTAACGTAGATATATGACCGAACCTAACCAACCCTACCTAACCTAACCAAACCTATCTTTATAAGTTAGGTTAGGTTAAGTAGCCGAAAAAGTTATATTAGGTAGGTTAGGTAGTCGAAAAAACATTAATTCATGAAAACTTGGCTTATTAGGCAAATCGGGCCTTGCAAAGTAGGCTGAGAAGTGCGTTCTGGCTACTAGGTACGACATATATATATATATATATATATATATATATATATATATATATATATATATATATATATATATATATATATATATATATATATATATTATTAAATATGACCGAAAAAGTAAGATTAATAATTCTAACACGAATTTTCTCAATCTTTCATACATTACGCTTCACTGTTGGAGGTAAATCAAAAATCACTTCTCCAAAATTCATTTTTATTTCTAGTCTGACGCGACACGGGCGCGTTTCGTAAAACTTATTACATTTTCAAAGACTTCACAAATACACAACTGATTAGAACTTGCGTTTCTCTGATTTTATATCTACATTTGAGTGAGGTGGGAAGGGTGATGTGGCATTAACACAAGACAGAACAATAGGGGATATTAATAGGGTATTAAAAGTATCAACACAAGACAGAACAGAAACAATGGGTATTGAACAATAGAAGTGTTTGTAGAAAGCCTATTGGTCCATATTTCTTGATGCTTCTATATTGGAGCGGAGTCTTGAGGTGGGTAGAATATAGTTGTGCAATAATTGGCTGTTGATTGCTGGTGTTGACTTCTTGATGTGTAGTGCCTCGCAAACGTCAAGCCGCCTGCTATCGCTGTATCTATCGATGATTTCTGTGTTGTTTACTAGGATTTCTCTGGCGATGGTTTGGTTATGGGAAGAGATTATATGTTCCTTAATGGAGCCTTGTTGCTTATGCATCGTTAAACGCCTAGAAAGAGATGTTGTTGTCTTGCCTATATACTGGTTTTTTTGGAGCTTACAGTCCCCAAGTGGGCATATGAAGGCATAGACGACGTTAGTCTCTTTTAAAGCGTTCTGTTTTGTGTCTGGAGAGTTTCTCATGAGTAGGCTGGCCGTTTTTCTTGGCCGTATATATATATATATATATATATATATATATATATATATATTATTAAATATGACCGAAAAAGTAAGATTAATAATTCTAACACGAATTTTCTCAATCTTTCGTACATTTCGCTTCACTGTTGGAGGTAAATAAAAAATCAATTCTCCAAAATTCATTTTTATTTCTAGTCTGACGCGACACGAGCGCGTTTCGTAAAACTTATTACATTTTCAAAGACTTTAGTTCACAAATACACAACTGAATAGAACTTACGCATCTCCGATTATATATCTACATTTGAGTGAGGTGGAAGGGGTAATGTGGCATTAACACAAGACAGAACAAGATGTGGTATTAATAGGGTATTAATTTCATCAACACAAGACAGAACAAGAGTATTAATAAGGTATTAATTTCATCAACACAAGACAGAACACGAAACAATGGATATTGAATAGAAGTGTTTGTAGAAAGCCTATTGGTCCATATTTCTAGATGCTTCTATATTGGAGCGGAGTCTTGAGGTGGGTAGAATATAGTTGTGCAATAATTGGCTGTTGATTGCTGGTGTTGACTTCTTGATGTGTAGTGCCTCGCAAACGTCAAGCCGCCTGCTATCGCTGTATCTATCGATGATTTCTGTGTTGTTTACTAGGATTTCTCTGGCGATGGTTTGGTTGTGGGAAGAGATTATATGTTCCTTAATGGAGCCCTGTTGCTTATGCATCGTTAAACGCCTAGAAAGAGATGTTGTTGTCTTGCCTATATACTGGGTTTTTTGGAGCTTACAGTCCCCAAGAAGGCATTTGAAGGCATAGACGACGTTAGTCTCTTTTAAAGCGTTCTGTTTTGTGTCTGGAGAGTTTCTCATGAGTAGGCTGGCCGTTTTTCTGGTTTTATAGTAAATCGTCAGTTGTATCCTCTGATTTTTGTCTGTAGGGATAACGTTTCTATTAACAATATCTTCAGGACCCTTTCCTCCGTTTTATGAGCTGTGGAAAAGAAGTTCCTGTAAAATAGTCTAATAGGGGGTATAGGTGTTGTGTTAGTTGTCTCTTCAGAGGTTGCATGGCTTTTCACTTTCCTTCTTATGATGTCTTCGACGAAACCATTGGAGAAGCCGTTATTGACTAGGACCTGCCTTACCCTACAGAGTTCTTCGTCGACTTGCTTCCATTCTGAGCTGTGGCTGAGAGCACGGTCGACATATGAGTTAACAACACTCCTCTTGTACCTGTCTGGGCAGAGCATACCTATAAAATGCCGCCCAAGCATAAGGAGTATCAACACCAAATAAAAAACTATGCAGATCACTCGCCGAGAGCGCCAAACAGCAACAAAATGTTTCCACTCTCTTAATGGTTGCGAAGCCTACAGTTGTCCTACATCGCTAATTTTGGTATCATTGGAATCGCAATAAAATTCTCTACACGGACATATGCATATGAATGTTTAATATAGGTAATTGCCCACCCGCAAGAGTGTGTGAAGTGGAGAGTAGTTAGCCGCGAGCGCACTGGCGAAAACACAGGGGGGAAATCATGCTTGGAAAGTTTATACGTTTCCTGACCCTACTTTTCTATGTACGTATTTCTTTTTTATACCAATGTGTTCGCAATAAAATTTTCTATAAGATGAACTGTATAACATTTGTACAAAGCATGTGTAAGAGAAGCGCCAAATATAGAACCACGTCGCTCAGTATGCGTTCGCGGCAGAAACGAACGCATTGTTTTCGTTCGTTTGATGTTTGTCATGTTTATACTTGTTGAAACATTTTATAATTTGTATGACAGTGATCGCAGTAAAATTCCCTACACAGACATATACATAACACATACAAATATTTCCCACGTGTTGGATATATCAACGGCTAAAGGGAACCCACTGCCACACGCTCGCCACACCCCCAAACATACTTTGTGTATTTTTTTTTTACTCATAGAAGTTTATGTGATATAATATTCATTCTGGTACCAAAACATTCGCAAATAAATTCCCTACAAAACAAAAGTATCCCCATCCATTTCGGTTAAAAAATGGAATTTATAGAAATATTTTTTCGATGGACGAGAAAACTCGGCTGTTATGCGGAATCGTAAGAGAAAACGGCGACGAGTTATCTCTAATCTAAAGCGCGAAAGTGTTAATCACTGCACACGTGAATGATTATTCAATACACGAGCATAGACATATATATATATATGGATGAGTCATAGACATCAATAATGGTAATAACATAGTTACTGGGCACATAGCCTAACTCCAAATACTGGCATATTTATATATATATATATTCTCTCACTAAATGATCATATTAAAGTCTCATGAAAGACATTATCAACACAGTAAATTCATCAATTACTCCGGGTGCCTGCACACACCAATAATTATCATAGATACCGTAAGGACTCTATGTAGCCCACCTGCACACTTGTGCCTTACTGTGACATAGGTGAGCCGTGCTCACGACATACAAAATACTCTGACTAAATAATATAGCTGACTAAAGGGGAATTGGGAAGGAAACTAGAATCACCTACTTCCACCTATCCTCCGGTGAGAGTTGAGTTTTAGCTCCTGGTCCTGGCTCCTGCCTCGTGTAGGGAACGCCCCCACACACACACTCTGTCGTGTCCTCCAGGAACTCAATCAACGTCCCACCATAAGCACATCGTCTCCATGCCTTTTCACTGCAGGTCCGTGCTCCTCCTCGACTTCTTGTAGGGTTGGAGTCGGTCTCCCGGCCGTCAACTTCTCCTCCCAGCTACGGTTGCCCGCCTATGTCTCGGCTGCAGTCGTTCGGATTCCCGAATAGTTTTCTTCTTCCACTGCTTCCCGGTGGCTCGGTCCAGCCACTACGTCGTCACAAACGGGTGAACTGCCTCAGACGTCGCATACGTCACTGCACAGACTTCACTTCTTCTTGCACAGTACTTGTCCTGGAGCACTTGTTGTTCAATATCCCGTCGATTCCCTCTCTGGTCCAACACATGAACGAAGGAAGACCTCACAGAGTACTGGCAGACTTCGGGTGACGCGTAAAATCCACGGGAGCGAGAAACAACTGTCAAACTGACAGGACCAATCTTCGCACGTCCAACCACCTTGACGTGCCGTGTCAGACTGATTCCCTCCGGAGGATTGGCCCGGCCACTACGTCATCACTGTGGAGCTATCAGCCGTCGCATACGTCGCTGCCTAGACTCCACTCTTGCACAACACCTGTTCCTGGAGCACTTGTTGCTCAATATTCTGTCAATTCCTTCTCTGGTCCAACACACGAACGAAGGAAGACCCCACAGGTGATGGCAGACCACGGGTGATGCGTAAGTCCTCCAGAGACGGGGTAAACTGTCCAACTGACAGGACCCCCCAGCGCACGTCTGATCTCCTTGACGTGCTGTCTTGGACTGATGGCGCCGCCGTGGCGCGATGACCAGACCCCCCTTCCTTTGTGACATCACATTCACCATGGGAGGTTTTCATTGGCTCCCTGTGCCACGTCGCTGTCGGTGACCAATCTGGTGTCACTGACGTCACATAGTTTTGGCGACAAAACAGAAGAGCCAGCGCCATATTGGCTTCCTAAAGGGCCTAAACCACAGGCCAAAATACTGTTCTTTAATGAATTTCTCGGCACTTCGAGAACACTACATTCTCCCACATATATCAAACTGATGCCTGCGACGTAGAGAACGCTCGGGTAAAGTGGACATGACTCTTACAGCAGGCGTGGGAGAAATATAAGGGGGGGAACACCGTCACAATATATATATATATATATATATATATATATATATATATATATATATATATATATATATATATATATATATATATATATATATATATATATATATATATATATATATATATATATATATATATATATATATATATATATGTCTTACCTAGTAGCCAGAACACACTTCTCAGCC
This sequence comes from Procambarus clarkii, assembly GCF_040958095.1. Classification (NCBI taxonomy): domain Eukaryota; kingdom Metazoa; phylum Arthropoda; class Malacostraca; order Decapoda; family Cambaridae; genus Procambarus; species Procambarus clarkii. Next base: position 7,819,142 of record NC_091170.1, on the reverse strand, counting down.
TACTATGTAAGGCCCGATTTGCCTAATAAGCCAAGTTTTCTTGAATTATTATATTTTCTCTATTTTTTTCTTATGAAATGATAAAGCTACCCATTTCTTTATGTATGAGGTCAATTTTTTTTATTGGAGTAAAAATTAAAGTAGATATATGACCGAACCTAACCAACCCTACCTAACCTAACCTAACCTATCTTTATAGGTTAGGTTAGGTTAGGTAACCGAAAAAGCTAGGTTAGGTTAGGTTAGGTAGGTTAGGTAGTCGAAAAGCAATTAATCATGAAAACTTGGCTTATTAGGCAAATTGGGCCTTGCATAGTAAGCTGAGAAGTGCGTTCTGGCTACTAGGTACGATATATATATATATATATATATATATATATATATATATATATATATATGAATGAAAACTCACACCCCAGAAGTGACTCGAACCCATACTCCCAGAAGCAACGCAACTGGTAACTACGGGGCGCCTTAATCCGCTTGACCATCACGGCCGTCAAAAGGAAGTGATAGCCGAGGCTATTTGAGCCACTTCCCCGACGGCAACTCGGATGGTAATCTTGGGCATAGCATTTCACCAAATCACCTCATTCTTTGGGGCACACGTGAGGAACACAAATGCAAACAAGCCTGAATGGTCCCCAGGACTATATGCGAATGAAAATTTTCATTCGCATATAGTCCTGGGGACCATTCAGGCTTGTTTGCATTTGTGTTCCTCACGTGTGCCCCAAAGAATGAGGTGATTTGGTGAAATGCTATGCCCAAGATTACCATCCGAGTTGCCGTCGGGGAAGTGGCTCAAATAGCCTCGGCTATCACTTCCTTTTGACGGCCGTGATGGTCAAGCGGATTAAGGCGCCCCGTAGTTACCAGTTGCGTTGCTTCTGGGAGTATGGGTTCGAGTCACTTCTGGGGTGTGAGTTTTCATTCGCATATAGTCCTGGGGACCATTCAGGCTTGTTTGCATATATATATATATATATATATATATATATATATATATATATATATATATATATATATATATATATATATATATATATATATATATATATATATATATATATATATGGTTATTGCTTATTGTGACGTTTCGGTACGTTTTCTTTCACCTAATGCCGCTGTTCACCTAGCATTAAAATATAACTGGGCGTTAAGTAATTGCTGTGGTCTGCATCCTATGGAAAGGACTCTGGTAGGCCTAGACATTCCCTGTTACAACAGGATATCGAAGATGAAGTGTCTTCACTGTGCTTGATCCACACCAGAGTGGAGAGACCGGGAAAATCAGGTCAAACCTAGATAAAGACCTGTGACCTTGGGACCAGATTCACGAAGCAGTTACGCAAGCACTTACGAATCTGTCCATCTTTTCTCAATCTTTGGCGGCTTTGTTTACAATTATTAAACAGTTAATGAGCTTCGAAGCACCAGGAGGCTTTTTATAACAATAACAACAGTTGTCTGAGTAGTTTTCATGCTTGTAAATTGTTTAATAAATGTAACCAAAACCGTCACAGATTGAGGAAAGATGTACACGTTCGTAAGTACTTGCGTAACTGCTTCGTAAATCTGGCCTCTGGTCTATAGCATCTCCGTCACACAGGGGAGTGGGGGGGGGGGGGGTCACAGGCATGTGGTTATCACGAGATTTGAGATCCTGAGGCAGTTGTAACAACCAGGTATGCTGAGTGATAGTCAAACTTCTTACTCTTCTACTCCCCAAACCCGGCCTGAGGCCAATTCGCTCCTACTGTTTTTTGTTTTTTTTGTTCAACATTGTGTTGTAGTTAATGATGTCCAGAAACTAATATGTATACATGAAGAACTAACAGTCAATGCACCTAACTGTCCTCTTACAAATTATTCGTGAATTTATCCCTTTGCTCGTTTGGCCGAAAATAGACGTAATTTGAAAATGAAAAATATTTGAAAATAAATTTTAGATATTTTTGTTCTTCGAAACAGCAAGTTAAGGGAGGGCAGGAGAACTTCCTGCCCTTCTCAAGGTTAAGAGGGCAGGAAGTTCTCCTAAGGTTTCAAAACGTCACGAAAACCGGTAATTGAAAGTTTCTCCTCCTAACCTAACCGAGTGAGCCGGAGGACTCAAAACACAAAACGGGACAGTACGTCACTTTCGTGAGACGATTTCATTTCAAATTACGTCCGTTTTTACCCATACGGGCAATCGAGCGAAAAACGACTTAATTTTAAGGGGACGGGTTGGAGGTTTATTCATTGATGCAGTCAGTGAAGTACATTTGTTTATGTATAGTCACTGTGGCCCACTTATATAGTGTACAGTCGTTGATGTACTAGCACCAATGAGGTTCTAAATATGTAGTAGCACGATTTTAGTTGAACAGTCAATGGGCTACAGTGACCAGAATCACTACTGAAATACGTTGACCGAGGTACAGTGAACACGGTACGGTGACTGCGGGATGATGACTGCGGCATAGCGACTGCGGGATGATGACTGCGGCATAGCGACTGTGGGATGATGATTGCGGCATAGGGACCGTGGCATAGCGACTGCGGCACGATGGCATGGTCAGACCACACCCGCATGCCACCACCATGTCATACCGTGACATGTGTCAATATCTCACACACACACACATGCCAACGCTTCCGTACGCATATAAGTAACGTTCTTGTATAACATTAAATATTCCCAGAAGCAGGGGAATGCTTTAAATAATGGATATCAACCACTGTATATCAACCCCACCGTAGAAAAGATTTATATATGTATATATATGTATAAATATTTAGTAATTTTTGGATTAATACCAAGAGGATTGGGTTGGTACTGTCTGCTGGTGTTTGCGTGACTCGCGCGAGTCTTGATAGCTGGTTTAGAGTTGAGTTCCTGGTAACTTACACACAGACATCACTTTTCTGGGGGGGTGTCTGTGTGTGTGTGAGGTTTTGAGGTAGGTGCGGTGGTGTGTGTGTTTACTGTTTGCATTGACTTTTGGTGCCTGCAGAATCAAGCTACTCTAGCTCCTGGGACCCCGCCTCTATAGCCGATCTATTGTTGCTCTATTATGTCTAATTCATGTATTACACATGAGCGCGCACACACACATATGTCAGAGTAGTTGACAAATGGAATGCATTAGGAAGTGATGTGGTGGAGGCTGACTCCTTACACAGTTTCAAGCGTAGATATGATAGAGTCAAATAGACTGAAGACCCTGTACACCAGTTGATTGACAGTTGAGAGCCGGGACCAAAGAGCCAGAGCTCAACCCTTGCAAGCTTAACTAGGTGAGTACACACACTCACATCCCCAGGAAACAGCAGGTTCCTGGAGATGTAGCTAGATGAACAGGTGAACATCTAGGTGACCTCCGTAGCAGCTGTGCTGGGTGAACAGATGCATCATGTGAAATAAACTCTGCCCATTTCACACAGAAATCTTTTTCGCAAACGAGAAAGAAGTATAGAACGACTCCTCTTATTCATTTAGCAGAACAGACAGGTAATAACTGCAAGATAACTACTAAAGTTGTTCTATAAAATCCACTGCAAATCAAGAAGATTCGACTGACGAGGAACTAACAACATCTGCAAAGGCATCATTTCTATGCTCTAAAACAATAGTAATAAGGCACACTCGGTGGATAATTGTCGAAACTAGGACTCCTAAGGTTACAACATGTCGTGGTGCAGCGGTATGGCATGGGTCTGGGGGTCACCAAGGACGCTGGTTCAGTTCAGTGATAAAACTACCAATGGTCGTGTCACATGTGAACCAGGTGCACTATCTCATCACCTGAACCAGGTGCACCATCTCATCACCTGAACCAGGTGCACTATCTCATCACCTGAACCAGGTGCACTATCTCATCACCTGAAGCAACAATAAATTCATCACCAAGATGAAAAGAGCAGCAGGAGACAGTGTATGAAATCTAAGACCATTGAACACTTACACCACTTACCACTTACACACCAGTGGTGGCTGTACCACTTAATAATGAAGATTTTCATGCCACCAATAGAGAAGATTCAGCTTTGCGCCGCTTCTTGCTGAAATAATACTTTAGAAAACAAAAAGTAATTCATCTCTCATGTTTTAGACTAAAGCTCCATCTTCACCTTCGCTATATGTGATAGATCGGTAACACAGATAGCTATAACGTCCTTTTAGATACCGATATACATCGTTATCTAGAAGGTTTATCTACGTCGTTCTTAGTATTTTTCTGTCTTAAAACAGGATCACCTGGTGTAGGTACAAGTTCTTCCGTGCATTGGGTACAGTGAACGGTTCTCTGAAATCTACAGTAGCAGATTCACTGGTATACAAGATACAGCAGTTGATTCACTGGCATGCATGATACAATGGTGGGGTCCCCCTGGTATAAAAGATCCAGTGGTAGGTCCCCTGGTATACAAGACACAGTAGAAGTCTCCCTGGTACAGAGGATACAGTTCTCGGTTCTTTTGTACAGAGAACCTAAACCACAAGTTTTGAGTTCCACTGAGCCTACATAGAAGGTAAGGCCGACAATCAGCAAAGGAAAAAAATTCCATCATGTTGCCACCCTGACTTTCATCTATTAGATTGTATTTTTAACGGAATTGATCAATCCATAACAAATTGCGAACTATTGGCTAAAATGAAAGCTACGTAATATGGACGTTTTCAGCGAATTAGCCTTAAGAGGTCTGTGGGTTCGTACGTGTGTCTTATTAGGCAAAATAGTTGTGTCTTTTACGTTTCTAGTTAGATAAAATAGGTAATTTTTTACTTTTCTAGTAAAACGAAATAGTTGCATTTTCAAAGTTTCTAGTTAGGCAAAATTTGTGCATTTTTTTTTTACTTTTTTAGTAAGGCAAAATAGTTGCATTTTCCACGTTTCTAGTTAGGCACAAAATAGTTATATTTTTTGACGTTGCTAGTAAGTCAAAACGGCTTTATCTTTAACGTTTCTACTTAGACACAATCGTTGAATTTTAACGGAAAGTCAATTTTGGAGAACGGAGTGAGCGCTGGATGACTGCAAATGAACGAACAATGCATAATGAACACCGGAGTGAATGTACAACTACGCACCAGGCGTGCTGGAGGAATAATGTAACATGCAAGAATCTAAATGCAAATGAATTATGAAAACAAATTGAATAATACATAAAATTCACAATGTATAATGTATTACATATACGCTAATAACGAAAATGCAAAGATATGCAAAATATGGTGTATGGCAAATACTATACTGAGCATAATATATGCCACCTAGTTGACGTTGTATTGGTTCCGGGGATCAGTGTCCCCGTGGCCCGTCTCTGACCAGGGGCCACTCTTTAGTCCCCTAATATTCATAATACGTAAGCCACGATACAGCGGCATTACAAAATTACAGCAGGGCCTTAGACGTCCTGTAACACGCCAAGGGCAGTACAATGCTTTATTTAATAGATCATCAACGGCAAGGTCAGTCCTGCACTTTCGTAGGGTGGAGAGGGGGAAGAGAAAGAGAGAGAGAGAGAGAGAGAGAGAGAGAGAGAGAGAGAGAGAGAGAGAGAGAGAGAGAGAGAGAGAGAGAGAGAGAGAGAGAGAGAGAGAGAGAGAGAGAGAGAGAGAGAGAGAGAGAGAGAGAGAGAGAGAGAGAGAGAGAGAGAGAGAGAGAGAGAGAGAGAGAGAGAGAGAGAGAGAGAGAGAGAGAGAGAGAGAAACAGAGAGAGAGAGAGAGAGAGAGAGAGAGAGAGAGAGAGAGAGAGAGAGAGAGAGAGAGAGAGACAGAGAGAGAGAGAGAGAGAGAGAGAGAGAGAGAGAGAGAGAGAGAGAGAGAGAGAGAGAGAGAGAGAGAGAGAGAGAGAGAGAGAGAGAGAGAGAGAGAGAGAGAGAGAGAGAGAGAGAGAGAGAGAGAGAGAGAGAGAGAGAGAGAGAGAGAGAGAGAGAGAGAGAGAGAGACCATTTTGATATCTTTCCTTCTACTACTCTCTTTATTTTTTCCTATGAGGTGCACCTTCACCACGCTAACACTTCGCCTGATGCTTCATATATATATATATATATCCTGCACTTTTGTAGGGTGGAGAGGGGGAAGAGAAAGAGAGAGAGAGAGAGAGAGAGAGAGATATACACCATATATTGGTGTATACTGGCAGCAGGTTTTCTTTCAAACATGTTTCATTGAATATGACCGCATATTCTGTATTTATTATTTTCTGGTTTAGGGCTTCTATCCCTCTAACTATTTTCTTAGCATCAGGGCTTAATTGGAATAGGAGTTCTCCAAAACTCATTTTCGTACTTTTAAGGTGAAGAAAAGAAGTGATTTACTATAGAGTGTATTACACTTATTTGTATAATTTGCACGACGTTTCGAACCTCCATGGTTCATTCTCAAGTGAACAGATCTTACAATACTAGTTGATTTTATACCCGCATTAGGTCAGGTGATAATATAATGAAGGTGAAAAACATGGGGGGATACATAAGGGATAAACATAGGGGCTGCAGAAGGCTTATTGGCCCATACGAGGCATCTCCTATCTAAACACTAAGATTAATCCAGTGTAATTGGCCTGTTATGTTGGACATTGTCTTCTGTGTTGGCATCGATATGTTCTTGTCTTGTCCTTACTATCATGGTGGGTAGAGTAAATAGTTCCGTGATTTGGGTGTTCATGGTAAGGTCGCTCTATTCTTATGTGAATTGCCTCAAGAATTTGTAATCTGTGTATGGAGTCAGCCTCCACCACATCACTTCCTAATACATTCCATTTGTCAACCACTCTGACACTAAAAAGGTGTCAGAGTGGTTGGGCACTCAGTTTCCCCCTGTATCCCCTAGTGCGTGTGCCCTTTGTGTTAAATAGCCTGTCTTTATCTACCCTATCAATTCCCTTCAGAATCTTGAATGTGTTGATCATGTCCCCCCTAACTCTTCTGTCTTCCAGCGAAGTGAGGTTTAATTCCCGTAGTCTCTCCTCGTAGCTCATACCTCTTCAGCTCGGGTACTAGTCTGGTGGCAAACCTTCGAACCAATTCCAGTTTAGTCTTATCCTTGACTAGATATGGACACCATGCTGGGGCTGCATGTTCCAGGATTGGCCTAAAATATGTGGTATACAAAGTTCTGAATGATTCCTTACACAAATTTCTGAATGCCGTGTGTGTGTGTGTGTGTGTGTGTGTGTGTGTGTGTGTGTGTGTGTGTGTGTGTGTGTGTGTGTGTGTGTGTGTGTGTGTGTGTGTGTGTGTGTGTACTCACCTAGTTGTACTCACCTAGTTGTGCTTGCAGGGGTTGAGCTCTGGCTCTTTGGTCCCGCCTCTCAACTGTCAATCAACAGGTGTACAGGTTCCTGAGCCTATTCGGCTCTATCTTATCTACACTTGAAACTGTGTATGGAGTCAGCCTCCACCACATCACTTCCTAATGCATTCCATTTGTCAACCACTCTGACACTAAAAAAGTTCTTTCTAATATCTCTGTGGCTCATTTGGGCACTCAGTTTCCACCTGTGTCCCCTAGTGCGTGTGCCCCTTGTGTTAAACAGCCTGTCTTTATCAACCATGTCAATTCCCTTGAGGATCTTGAATGTGGTGATCATGTCCCCCCTAACTCTTCTGTCTTCCAACGAAGTGAGGTTTAATTCCCGTAGTCTCTCCTCGTAGCTCATACCTCTCAGCTCGGGTACTAGTCTGGTGGCAAACCTTTGAACCTTTTCCATTTTAGTCTTATGTTTGACTAGATATGGACTCCATGCTGGTGCCGCATACTCTAGGATTGGTCTGACATATGTGGTATATAATGTTCTGAAAGATTCCTTACACAAGTTTCTAAAGGCCGTTTTTATGTTAGCCAACCTGGCATATGCTGCTGCTGTTATCCTCTTGATATGAGCATCAGGGGACAGGTCTTGGCGTGATATCAACCCCCAGGTCTTTCTCTCTCTCGGACTCTTGAAGCATTTCATCTCCCAAGTGATACCTTGTATCTGGTCTCCTGCTTCCTACCCCTATCTTCATTACATTACATTTGCTTGGATTAAACTCTAACAGCCATTTGTTCGACTTTTCCTGCAGCTTGTCCAGGTCTTCTTGAAGCCTCAAGCTGTCCTCCTCTGTCTTAATCCTTCTCATAATTTTGGCGTCGTCAGCAAACATTGAGAGGAATGAGTCTATACCCATTTACGTATATCAGAAACAGGATAGGTCCAAGTACAGAGCCCTGTGGGACTCCACTGGTGACTTCAAGTCTGAGGTCTCACCCCTCACTGTAACTCTCTGCTTCCTATTGTTTAGGTACTCCCTTATCCACTGGAGCGCCCTACCAGTTACTCCTGCCTATTTCTCTAGCTTATGCATCAACCTTTTATTGGGTACTGAGTCAAAGGCTTTCTGACAGTCCAAAAAAATGCAGTCCGCCCACCCTTCTCTTTCTTGTTTAATCTTTGTCACATGATCGTAGAATTCTATCAATCCTGTATGGCAAGATTTACCCTCCCTAAACCCATGTTGATGGGTTGTCACGAAGTCTCTTCTCTCCAGATGTGTTACTAGGTTTTTTCTCACAATCTTCTCCATCACCTTGCATGGTTTACAAGTTAAGGACACTGGCCTGTAGTTCAGTGCCTCTTGTCTGTCACCCTTTTTGTATATTGGTACTACATTAGCAGTCTTCCATATTTCTGGCAGGTCCCCCGTTTCCAGTGACCTACTATACACTATGGAGAGTGGTAGGCAAAGTGCTCCTGCACACTCTTTCAATACCCATGGAGAGATTCCATCCGGCCCAACAGCTTTTCTCACATCCAGCTCCAATAGGTGCTTCTTGACCTCATCTCTTGTAATTTCGAACCTATCCAAGGTCACCTGGTTTGCTGCCACCTCTTCTAGCGCCGCGACATCTCCCTGTTCTATTGTAAAGACCTCCTGGAACCTTTTGTTGAGTTCTTCACACACCTCTTTGTCATTCTCTGTGTACCTGTCCTCGCCCACTCTAAGTTTCATCACCTGTTCCTTCACTGTTGTCTTCCTCCTGATGTGACTGTGTAGTAGCTTGGGTTCTGTCTTGGCTTTATTAGCTATATCATTTTCATACCTTTTCTCAGCTGCTCTTCTCACACTGACATACTCGTTCCTGGGTCTCTGGTATCTCTCTCTACTTTCTGGTGTTCTGTTATTACGGAAGTTCCTCCATGCCCGTTTTGTTCTGCTCCTTTGCTTTCATACATTCCCTATTAAACCACGGATTCTTCCTTTGCTTCTCTGTTTTTTCCTGTCGGGCTGGGACAAACCTGCTTACAGCCTCCTGACATTTTTGGGTGACATAGTCCATCATGTCTTGTACGGACTTGGTTCCGAGTTCTGTGTCCCAATGTATATCCCATAGGAATTTATTCATTTCCTCATAGTTTCCCTTTCGGTACGCCAGCCCTTTGGTTCCCAGTTCTTTTTTGGGGGTGATAATTCCCAGCTCAACCAGGTTCTCAAAGCTCAATACACTATGATCACTCATTCCCAAGGGGGCTTCCAACTTAACTTCCCTTATATCCGACTCATTTAAGGTAAATATCAGATCAAGCAAAGCTGGTTCATCCCCTCCTCTCGTTCTTGTCGGTCCCTTGACGTGTTGACTTAGAAAGTTTCTTGTTGCCACATCCAGCAGCTTAGCTCTCCATGTGTCTGGGCCTCCATGTGGGTCTCTGTTCCCCCAATCTATCTTCCCATGGTTGAAGTCTCCCATGATTAGAAGTCTGGATCCGTTCCTGCTAGCCACAGAAGCTGCTCTCTCTATTATATTGATGGTGGCCAAGTTTTTTCTATCATATTCCTGTCTGGGTCTTCTGTCATTTGGTGGGGGGCTATATATGACTACAGTACTATTATAATTTTCTGTCCTCCAGTTGCTATGGTGCCTGAAATGTAGTCACTGAAACCTTCACAGTTCTGAATTACCATCTCTTCGAAACTCCAACTTTCTCTTAGTAGCAGAGCTACACCACCTCCTCCTCTCCCTTCTCTCTCTTTCCTTACTACATAGTAGCCCTGTGGAAACACTGCGTTTGTTATGATTTTCGCTAACTTTGTTTCTGTGAGTGCTATTATGTCTGGGTTTTCTTCTAGTGCCCATTCTCCAAGTTCACTTATTTTATTTGAAATCCCATCTATGTTAGTGTACATCGCCTTGAAGCTCACTTTCTTCTGTTCATTTTCATGTCCCTTCCTTGGCAAGCATTCTGCTGGTGTGGGAAGCTGTTCCGTGGGTGAGAGGATCTGTGAGGTGGTTTGCAGGGTCTCAGAGGATTTTGGGGTGGGGGGTGGGGGTTTAAGGGAAGGGGGGACAGGTAGGGTGTGGGTTAAGGAGGTAGGGGGGGACATGGAGGATACCCAGTAAGGGGGGAGGAGGGATAGGGAGGGTATGGGATGAAGGGGGGAGGAGGGACAGGGGGAAAAATGTGGGAGGGGGGACATGATGGGAATGGGGAAGGGGTGTCAGGGTCAGAATGGGGTGGGGTGGGAGGGAGGGTTGGGTGGGGGCAGGTAGGGTGAGGGGAAGGGAGGGTTTCTATGCAGAGGGGGGTGGTGGTGTTGCCCCCCCCCCCTCTGGTGTTGCTGGGATGCTGGTTTTGGGTTCTCCTCTTGTTTCTGGGACTGTTGTGTTGAGGGCTGTGATTTCCTGGTTTGCTCCTCTCTCCCTGCACTTCCTCCTTGCCTCTGCTGCCCTGGCTCTCTCCTCCTTTGTCCTGTCCCTCTGCAGGAATACTTTTTTGTATCCCTCCATATGCTGCAGACGACTCTTCCTTTCGAGTAATGTCCTCCTTCGTGGTTTCGTTTGTAAACACCACCTTTACAAGTCGGTTTCTGTCCTTGTTGTACCAGCCCAACCTGAAAACCTGTGTGTGTGTGTGTGTTTGTACTCACCTATTTGTGCTTGCGGGGGTTGAACTCTGGCACTTTGGTCCCGCCTCTCAACTGTCAATCAACTGGTGTACAGATTCCTGAGCCTACTGGGCTCTATCATATCTACATTTAAAACTGTGTATGGAGTCAGCCTCCACCACATCACTGCCTAGTGCATTCCATCCGTTAACTACTTTGACACTGAAAAAGTTCCTTCTAACGTATCTGTGGCTCATGTGGGTACTTAGTTTCCACCTGTGTCCCCTTGTTCGCGTCCCACCAGTGTTGAATCGTTTATCCTTGTTTACCCGGTCGATTCCTCTGAGGATTTTGTAGGTTGTGATCATGTCTTCCCTTACTCTTCTGTCTTCCAGTGTCGTAAGGTGCATTTCCCGCAGCCTTTCCTCGTAACTCATGCCTCTTAGTTCTGGGACTAGTCTAGTGGCATACCTTTGGACTTTTTCCAGCTTCGTCTTGTGCTTGACAAGGTACGGGCTCCATGCTGGGGCCGCATACTCCAGGATTGGTCTTACATATGTGGTGTACAAGATTCTGAATGATTCCTTACACAGGTTCCTGAACGCTGTTCTGATGTTAGCCAGCCTCGCATATGCCGCAGACGTTATTCTTTTTATGTGGGCTTCAGGAGACAGGTTTGGTGTGATATCAACTCCTAGATCTTTCTCTCTGTTCGTTTCATTAAGTACTTCATCTCCTATTCTGTATCCTGTGCTTGGCCTCCTGTTTCCAGCACCTAGTTTCATTACTTTGCATTTACTCGGGTTGAACTTCAACAGCCATTTGTTGGACCATTCACTCAGTCTGTCTAGGTCATCTTGTAGCCTCCTACTATCGTCCTCAGTTTCAATCCTCCTCATAATTTTTGCATCATCGGCAAACATTGAGAGAAACGATTCTATACCCTCTGGAAGATCATTTACGTATATCAGAAACAGTATAGGTCCAAGGACTGACCCCTGCGGTACTCCACTCGTAACGTCTCGCCAATCTGAGACCTCCCCCCTCACACTGACTCGTTGTCTCCTGTTACATAGGTACTCCTGTATCCAACGGAGTACCTTCCCTTTCACTCCAGCCTGCATCTCCAGTTTTTTCACTAGCCTCTTGTGTGGCACTGTATCAAAGGCTTTCTGACAATCCAAAAATATGCAGTCTGCCCACCCTTCTCTTTCTTGCCTTATTTTTGTTGCCTGGTCGTAGAATTCAAGTAACCCTGTGAGGCAGGACCAGCCATCCCTGAATCCATGTTAATGCTGTGTTACAAAGTTCTTTCGCTCCAGGTGCTCCACTAGCTTTCTTCGCACAATCTTCTCCATCATCTTGCATGGTATGCAGGTTAGGGACACTGGTCTGTAATTCAGTGCCTCCTGTCTATCCCCTTTCTTGTATATCGAGACTACGTTAGCAGCTTTCCAAATTTCTGGCAGTTCCCCTGTTTCCAGTGATTTGTTATATACCATGGAGAGTGGGAGGCACAGTTCTTCTGCTCCTTCCTTTAGTATCCAAGGGGAGATTCCATCTGGGCCTGTAGCCTTTGTCACATCCAATTCTAGTAAACACTTCCTTACTTCCCCGCTGGTAATCTCAAACTCTTCCAGTGGTTCCTGGTTAGCTATTCCCTCTCTTATCTCTGGGATTTCTCCTTGCTCTAAGGTGAAGACCTCTTGGAATTTCTTATTCAGTTCCTCACACACTTCCTTGTCGTTTGTAGTGAATTCTTCTGCCCCTATCCTTAATTTCATAACCTGTTCCTTTACTGTTTTTTTCTCCTGATGTGGCTATGCAGCAATTTAGGCTGAGTCTTTGCCTTGATTGCGATGTCATTTTCGTATTGTCTTTCTGCCTCTCTTCTCATCCTAACATATTCATTCCTGGCATCCTGGTATCTTTCTCTGCTCTCCAGAGTCCTGTTATTCCTATAGTTTCTCCATGCCCTTTTACTTTGCTGCTTAGCTAGCCAACATCTCTGATTAAACCATGGGTTTCTCATCTTCATTTCACTGTTTTCCTTTTGGACTGGGACAAACTTGTTTGCTGCGTCCTTGCATTTTTGCGTGATGTATTCCATCATATCTTGGGCCGTCTTTTCCCTGAGCTCTGTTTCCCATGCTATATCTGCTAGGCATTTTCTTATCTCCTCATAGTTTCCCTTTCGGTATGCTAACCTTTTGGTTTTGGTATCCCTCCTCGAGTTCAATAACCCTTCTTCAATCAGGTACTCAAACACCAATACACTGTGGTCGCTCATTCCTACTGGGTCCTCAAAACTGATTTCTCTTATGTCAGAGTCATTCAGGGTGAAAACCAGGTCGAGTCTCGCTGGTTCGTCATTTCCTCTCATCCTTGTGGGTTCACTGACATGCTGGGTTAAGAAGTTTCTAGTCGCCACCTCCAGTAGTTTGGCTCTCCACGTATCCTCGCCTCCATGCGGTTCCTTGTTCTCCCAATCAATCCTGCCGTGATTGAAGTCCCCCATGATGAGCAGGTGAGATCTATTTCTACAGGCAGAAGAGGCTGCCCTCTCAATTATAGTGATAACTGCCATGTTGTTGCTTTCGTACTCTTGACTGGGTCTTCTGTCATTTGGTGGAGGATTATATATTACTGCTACTACTATCCTTCGTCCTCCCATTGTCATGGTGCCTGCTATGTAGTCTCTGAAACCCTCACAGCCCAGGATAGCCATCTCCTTAAAATTCCATTCCTTTCTCATGAGTAGGGCCACTCCACCTCCTCCCCTACCTTCCCTCTCTTTCCTTATTATTGTGTACTCCTGGGGAAACATGGCATTCGTTATGATTCCAGAGAGTTTTGTTTCAGTGAGTCCAATTAAATCTGGGTTCACTTCTTGTGCTCTTTCCCTTAGTTCACTTGCCTTGCTTGTGATCCCATCTATGTTCGAGTACATTGCCCTGAAACTAACTCTCTTCTGCTTCTCCTCTGGGGGGGGTGTCGGAAAATCGGACACCATATAATAATATCATACAGACAGATAATTGCTGCTGTATTGAATAAACAAGTTAACCCATAGAAAACGTAACTTGTAGTGGAATTACCGTCTATAGAAAATGGAATATCATTACCACATACTATTTTAAATTCACCACCTATTATGGTGGGAATTATTCTTAAATACATTAGTCTTTGGACTTTACCATCATAATTCATCTCATATAAATTAACTTAATTTTCAATATTAAAGTAGAGTAAATGTGACCCTTCTATCACTGACATCTGGACAATGTAGGCCAGGCGTCAGGAGTGAGGAAGGAGGGGCAGCCATTGTTTATATTAGACCAGAGGCTCACGGGAGCAAATACGGCTCCTGTTAATTTTACTTGGACGAAGTGTTATGGAAACCAAAGGTGTACCATTATCAACACGCTGTCAACAAAACAAGCTAAGTGTTCTTCCGAAACCCATTTATCTTTCATTTATGGCCATTAATGTCAGTGGATATAGGGTAGATCCGGTTAGAGCACAAGATAGCCTCATACTAAAGGTAATTAAGCCCAGGTCTTCATGGTTCCATGTACAGTGTTTTCTCTGATATAGCTTGTCATATACTAGGATTCTGGCTTCATAGCTAGCGCCCTTTTGACAGGTCAAGACGAGGAAGCATGCTTTGTGCATCAGTTACCAGGGTGTTGGAAACTACCTCACACGAGGAAAATGTGGTGTCTACATCCTGGTTATACCTGGTGGACTAAGGCCTGCGGTACAAATAAGATAAGGAACCTCTTCAATGTTTAATAATGTATGTAGTCTAATACTGTAGTTTGATTGGCTCCATATATATAAATTCAATTTAATATAAACCCCCCCTAATGTGTAGAGGATCGATTTGTGAGATTATAAGATTATTGCAGAAATACAGTTCACTTATCATCATACCAATTGCTATCGAAGTATATAAATTAACGTAAATATAAATTCATATAAATTAAATAAATATAAATCTCACAGGTCGGTTCCCACAGGGGGACCTGTGGGGTCTGGGGTGAGCAGGGGCTGGGAGGATTTGGTATGGGGAGACTGGTGGAGGAGGAAGGGCTTGGGGGGGTAGGGGGGAGGGGGAGGGTAGGGGGAGTGGGTGAGGGAGGAGGGGGAGGGTAGGGGGAGTGGGTGAGGGGGGGAGGGTTGGGGGGGTGGGTGAGAGGGGGAGGGATGGGGGGGTGGGGGTATGGGGGAGAAAGGGGGGTTTGGGGGGGGGGCAATAAAGTGGGGAGGGCGTGGGGGGAAAGGGAAGGCTGAGGTGGTTGAGGAAGAGGGGAGGGTTTTGGGGAGTGGTGGAGAGGGGAAGGCTTAGGTGGGGTGGGGGAGAGT
>NC_091170.1:7751416-7796416 GCF_040958095.1 Procambarus clarkii | reverse complement strand
AGTTGTTAACAGTGAGGAAGCAGCTGAGAGACAGCTGTCTGTACTGTCGTCCAGGTGACTGGTTGGGATGTACCTGGAGATGGACGTTGTACACGGTACCACACAAGTAGTTTTATATATATATATTTATATAAGTGTGTAGACTGACTAGAGTATGTAAACCAGTCAGTGTAGAGATTTACCATATAAGTGAGCCAGCCTGTCGATTCTATATAATCGTTCAGGCTGGATTAATGCCATAGAGTACAGTAAAATTATAATCATTAGAGGTAGACAGGGATGTCAGTGGGACCCCTGAAGTCTGTGTAATTAGTTGCACATTAACATACTACTTGGTGTTATAATTTTCTTTGATTATGTGAATGCCATTCCTATGTGTTCATTTGCATGTTTATGTACTGTATTGTGTGGTAAGTCAGTAGGTGTGATTGCTGACTGATTGCCTAATGATGTCATTAGCATGTGGGGCATGCTGACGGCATCATTATGTTGCAGGTTTGTGCAGTGTTGTTATCAGTTTGTACAATATTATTGCCCCAGGAACTGTGTTGAGGGTTTAAGGGACCTCTAGGATTATTCAGGGGAATTTTCAGTACTTAATGAGAGCAGGCAATTGATGGGTTAATTGCCTGGCTGAGGTATGTGTGTGTTCACAGTATTCCTTTGCAATCAGGTGCAAGAATTGAAAGAGGAGGGGCAGTAATATTAGTATACTTGTGTGTGTTGCACAACCGTGTGTTTTTATTGTGTGGGCACAGTAATTACCGAGTTGTAGTAGCTGCAACCATATGTGGGTAGTGCTGATATGTTGTTGCATGCCATTATAGTGTGACCTATGTAACGCTGGGGTTACTTTGTTTCTTTAAGTTATGTTGAGGACTTAAGGATTCAGTGAGTTAATTAAGGGGTAATTAACTGGATAAGGGGTGCACACTTAGTATTGTGGAGTGAGAGAGGGCTGTTAGGAAAGAACAGTGTTGAGCTAGAATGAGATAAGTCTCGGGAGCAATTAATTGTCCATGTGACAGTTAATTGACCACTCTAGCTAATTATGTAATTAGCCTTCTCATCATGAATTCACGTAGTGGGAGAGGTTCTGTCAGAGTCTGTCAGTACTTGTGTTAACGTAATATGCTCGAGACTAATTACCTTTCAGGGGTATAGCAATTAGTGGCTCATGTTAATTAGTGGAGTAATTAGCATTGGAGAGCTCCGGTGACTCGGTAAAGCGAGGTCATGGAGCTAGCATAAATCGTTGTATTAATCATATCCTGTCTGAGGACAGTGGATTATTTTCACATCTTGTTAATTAGGGTAACTAACTCCTTTCCCGTGAATTCACAGTGTTTGATGAGACCTGCTTAGGCAGTGCGGAGTGAGACGTATTTATGGATGATTAATTATCGGTCCTGGTGACAGTTAATTAATGGCTCAGTAATTAGTGGGTTAATTAGGGTAATTAACACTCACTCGTAATTTTTTTTGACACAGACTTTGGAGAAGCTACCAAGTTAGGGTAGGC
Organism: Procambarus clarkii; assembly: GCF_040958095.1. Taxonomy (NCBI): domain Eukaryota; kingdom Metazoa; phylum Arthropoda; class Malacostraca; order Decapoda; family Cambaridae; genus Procambarus; species Procambarus clarkii. Next base: position 7,794,894 of record NC_091170.1, on the reverse strand, counting down.
TTAGTTAACGTAACTCAATGGGGATGTAATTAGTGGTCCGTTTGACCTTAATTGAGAATTACTCACTGAATACTTGCAAGGAGTCAAGTGTGGTGTAATATGTTGAGTTATTGTTAACAAGAGAGAGACAAGTGTTAAAGATTAACGTAGAGTATCATCATGTTGTTGTCTAGTGGGAGACAATTGTTTGTGATTACCGTAGTACTTTGTTGCTGACTGCTGTGATCAGTCAATTAACGTAATTAATCACTTCAGGCAATTTCTTTTGGTTGTCGTCTGGTGACGAGAGTAGAGTCATCTAGGGATCTGTGGAGCTGTGTCCCAGAATCCCGCCTTGCCTGGTTGTGTATCGGGTTACATCAGGGCAACTTCTTAGTGGGAGTTGCAAAGAGTGTTCACACGGGGTTGTGATAGGGGGGAGTCACTGTTAGACTTCCGCCTAGTTACGTGGGTCTCTCCTGGGGGGGCGGGAGGACCCCTAAGTTTGTGATTATAGTAGCTGTCAGGGAAACCGTGACACTATTGATTGCCTGCTTGTGTCTTTGTTTCAGTGGATCCTTCATTTGTTCAGTTAGTTCATGTTGTCAGCCCGAAGTGTCAGCAAGATGGAGCCTGCTGTCACTTCTCGAGGGGCTGTTGAATAGCTGTGTTGCAAATGCCACTTGATGTACAATAACGTAACCATTCGCTGTGGTGTAACTTAGTCTGTGATATTTTCTTTGTTTTGCAATATTGCGTCATCAGTGGGCACACCTGTGTTCAGGTTAGTTCAGTATGCAGCCGCACAGCAAGGGTTGCTATTTAGCTGGTTGTTATCGTGCCACTGGATTGACATTAACGTAATGTATACTCGGTAATGTAGTAGTTAGTCTCTTGTTATTAATAAATTGTTATGTTGTAGAAAACAGTCTTTGATGTCAACTCTTCAACCATATTATTCCACCATATTTCTGCATATTATTAAATGTTGATGTGATCTTGATAAGGCGGCTGTTCTTGGGAATTCGAATTCCAATTCATAGCGCCACTTCAAATATAAATATTTGATTGTGAGAACCCGTCGGTTACCCTTTATTAGTTTTAACGTCCTGTTTAACTAGGAGGAGCCAGCGGCCTATTGTGGACAGGTTTTCACCCATGGTGGTGGAGGCCTGGCGGTTTGCTCCCGCTTTTCCTTTTTCTACTGGACTCATGCTTAACTGCCGTGAGCAGACTTTAAACTTGTAGTCCACCTCTTAAGGGAGGTAGGCGTAGAGAAAAATCTCACATCTTTATATACAGAAAAATACATTTTTCTTACCTATTCAGTAACCTCAAAACGCACCGTAGGTTTAAAAACAAAAAGGTACCACCTGCATATTATTTAGTAACTTAAGGTAAATTCCCATCTAATTAAACCAGATATATGCATAAAACTCTTTACTTTCAGAGTTATATATGCGTCATTGTTACTTTCAAGAACAGCTTGGCATGGCGACCCACCAGCTGCCAGGTGGTATGCAATCCGGTCCTGTGAATACTTGAGAAAATACCCCGGAAGTTCCGGCGTGATTACCACTATTGGTGGTAGTTATGGTAGTTAGTTGGCAATAACCTGTAAGACAGAGCTTCGAGGCACTCCATGGCACCCGTTGGGGCTCGTACTGTTGGGTTGCTGTAAGGATGTTGGGTCTGGTGGCGTCAAGTGTGTGGTGGTGGTGGTGGTGTCAGATGTGGGGTCAAGGTGGTGTCAGATGTGGGGTAAAGGTGGTGTCATGGCTGTGATGGTATCAGGTGTGTGATGTCATGTTATGAGTGTGAGTTCATATTGTTCTCAGATGTATGTATGTCTTGGTGTTTTCATATATGGAGTCATATGTTGTCAGATATATGATCATGGGGAAGACAAGGCAATTCACCCTACATATATATATATAAAATGTGTCTCCAAGTCCCCATACATCTCTGTCCACATAACAAGGGACAAAAAGAGTTCAATAGCTGTTTCCGCCATAACAAAAAAATCTAACAAAAATAAGCTTTAGGTACAAAGAACAATTGCAATGCAGCTGTCATTATAGACAACTACCTGGTATTATTGCGCACGTCAGTTTATATGCAGTGATCTATGATTGACAGTTAATCAGGAACCTGTCAGATTCATACAGTGATGTTTGACCGCACCGGTTAAAAGGGTAGTAAAGCCCTAGCGAACAGTGCACGAATAAGGAAAAATCTCTTTTATTTATATATAATGCAGCAAGTAAGGTAAGTGGATTAATTGGACATTTTGTCCACACTATTCAGTATCAGCCTGAACCCATTCACGAGGTTCTGTTAAGAGGCAATGTAAATGAACTAGAAAGTGTATGTGTGTGTATATTCACTTATTTCTGCCTGCAGGATCGAGCTCTATCTGTTCGACACCGCGTTTTTTAGACGTTGGTTGTCTAATGCAATGACTCCTTGCCAATTTCTCTATCATACCTGATTTTAAAGATATTTTACGGTGTAATATTGTGTGCGAGTGTGTCTGTGTGTGTGTGTGTGTGTGTGTGTACTCACCTAATTATACTCACCTAATTCTGCTTGCGGGGGTTGAGTTTTGGCTCTTTGGTCCCACCTCTCAACTGTCAATCAACTGGTGTACAGATTCCTGAGCCTACTGGGCTCTATCATATCTACATTTGAAACTCTGTATGGAGTCAGCCTCCATCACATCACTTCCTAATGCATTCCATTTGTCAACCACTCTGACACTAAAAAAGTTCTTTCTAATATCTCTGTGGCTCATTTGGGCACTCAGTTTCCACCTGTGTCCCCTTGTGCGTGTTCCCCTTGTGTTAAATAGACTGTCTTTATCTACCCTATCAATCCCTTTCAGAATCTTGAATGTGGTGATCATGTCCCCCCTAACTCTTCTGTCTTCCAGCGAAGTGAGGTTTAATTCCCGTAGTCTCTCCTCGTAGCTCATACCTCTCAGCTCGGGTACTAGTCTGGTGGCAAACCTTTGAACCTTTTCCAGTTTAGTCTTATCCTTGACTAGATATGGACTCCATGCCGGGGCTGCATACTCCAGGATTGGCCTGACATATGTTGTATACAAAGTTCTGAATGATTCTTTACACAAGTTTCTGAAATCCGTTCGTATGTTGGCCAGCCTGGCATATGCCGCTGATGTTATCCGCTTGATATGTGCTGCAGGAGGCAGGTCTGGCGTGATATCAACCCCCAAGTCTTTTTCCTTCTCTGACTCCTGAAGAATTTCCTCTCCCAGATGATACCTTGTATCTGGCCTCCTGCTCCCTACACCTATCTTCATTACATTACATTTGGTTAGGTTAAACTCTAACAACCATTTGTTCGACCATTCCTTCAGCTTGTCTAGGTCTTCTTGAAGCCTCAAACAGTCCTCTTCTGTTTTAATCCTTCTCATAATTTTAGCATCGTCCGCAAACATTGAGAGAAATGAATCGATACCCTCCGGGAGATCATTTACATATATCAGAAACAAGATAGGACCGAGAACAGAGCCCTGTGGGACTCCACTGGTGACTTCACGCCAATCGGAGGTCTCACCCCTCACCGTAACTCTCTGCTTCCTATTGCTTAGTGTTATGATCTCAGCCTACAGGAGAAACGAGTCTCCCTCCTTGAGAGTTATTCGTCAAGCCTGACCTGATTAGAAGGTCTAGCGAATATTGAAGTGATAACGCATATGTAAAATAGTTGCTTGGATATGTATAACAGTTTGAGATCATGGGCAATGAAGAAGAAAACAGGTAAATGACTGGCGAGGAGATGTGGACATTTTGCTGGAGGCGTGAGGCTCGCTTCCGGAGGACCTTGACCTCACTTGAGTGCCAGACATCGCAGGGGGAAGCCGCGCTCCATTTGAGCTCCCGCCAGAAGGGAACCCCTAGTGATATATCTCGAAGAGAAGAGAAGTGTGTAGACGTGCCAGCTGTGGAACCGAGCTGGGAACGTTGTGGTATCAAGTCCTGGTCGACGAGCAGAGTTTAATAAGCTACTCAGAGGCATTTTCGTGGGCTGTGTGGAGCGCCCTGACCAGACGCCGTCAGAGGAAAAGCGCCCTCGATCAGTTAATCTGTGGTAAGCACGATATACGCCAGTTCATAGTGATCACTTGTAGTTGGTCGTGTGCCCAGCGACGGTAGCAATGTTTATTTATAAGTTAGACATGTTTTAATAAGGCAGAAAGCCTGAAATAGGAGAGTGAAGAGGGAGGAGCACGGAGCGACGTCCGCCCCCTCTGAGCGCTGGCGGACGACTGAGGGAGCCTGGCTCTGGACGGAGGAAGACCCTCCCAGCGTGAGTGAGGACCGCCGCCAGGCGAGGTGGAGTATGGACCCGCCCAAAACGGGGGAGTCCACTCTCACTGTATGTAGAGAACAGATAGAGGTTTGAGGCAAGCATATTGTGTGGTTATTTTTGTTTATGTGTTAAAGGGGAACATTTTATTGGAGTGTCGATGGGTTGCAGGTTTGTCTTTTGGGGAAGAAGTTGCTGAGAACTTCGAAGCCAGCAGATGAAGTAGCTGATGAGACTCCAAGGTAGTGGAGCAGAGGACCTCGAGCTGTGAGGAGAAGCAGCAGTGAAGAGGAGTGTCACGTGCTTCTGTAGAGGTGGAGAAGCACCATAGTTGCTCGGGGAAACTTCATGGTGTAGCAGCCAAGAGAGCTGTGGAAGAACCTAACAGAAGGGTGAAGCACCGTAGTTGCTCAAGGAAACTTCATGATAGCAGCCTGGAGGAGCTGCAGAGGATCCTGGTAGTGAAGCCCGGAAGAACCTAAGGATATTAGGGTAGTGAACTTCCAGAGGTGGAAGGGGAAGTTCTGGTGGATTACTTATAGGGAGTTGATAGTGTTTGGTTGTCATTAGCGTGCAAGACGCAGTGAGAGGTGAGTGACTGTTGGCATTCTTATGTCAAGGAGTTTTTTATACTGAAGTATCAATGAACATTTATACTGGTATATGTTATTGCATTCAAATGCTGATTTTCTATATATATATGTTATCTTGCTGATGGTGCAACAGTGTATGTAGGCTTGATCAACTTGAGGAGGTTGATAGTATCAGGTGGTGAACCAGGAGATAGGATACCACTTGATAAGCTGATAATAGAGTTCTGATGGTGTTGGAGTGCAACCTGATTGTGATATTATAGAGTATAGGATTCATTATTATTATATGTGTGTATGTATCGTGTATGTGCTTTGTCCAGTAAATGTGTCACAATTTGCTGGTGTTTGCCCTTGTCCTAGTGAGGCTTCCCAGGAGGTAGTAAAGAAGGAGAGAGAGAGAGAAAGAACCAAGAACCACTGCCGTGGACAGGGTAGGAGGTAATACTAGTAAGTCATAGGGGATTGAGGAGATCATATCTCATAAGGAGAGAGTGGGGAGTCACAGCGGCTCGAGTGGGTGTGTGCACGTGACAACGAGGCTAAGTGTTGGAGCCGCATCCCCTAAACGTGTGACGTTGAGCCCCTCTCCAAGAGCCAGAAGCGCCAAGGGTGATCTCCTAGTATAAGCACTCTACCGAGTTGTGGGTTGGGTTGTCCATAGAGAAGGATCAACGACGACAACACCAACCAACCAACAGTCTATAATAAATTGGGGGCCTGTGTCCGGGATAGTGAACTGACACACCCACACCCTGTCCAAGAGTGGATTTGTACACCCCTGCTGAGATAAACTGTGTGACCGCAGGTGTATACTCTCTCTCTTGGGAAGACTCACAGGACAAAGATGGATAAGGTGCAAGCGTTTGTGGAGTCAGGCAAGCCTGAGGACTTGGAAGGTTGCACGAGGGATCAATTGAAACAAATAGCAGAAAAATGTGGCATCAGGTTGAAAGCATCTAAAGTAGCTGGGATGAAGGATGAGATCCTGAGGCAGTTAAGAGCCAAAAATGAAGCGGCAGAGCAGGGAGCCCAAAAAGGAGCTGAAAGTGGAAAGGAGGATGATGGGCAGGATGACGTGAGATCCCAGGGATCGAGTAGGAGCAGCAAGAGTAGCCGCAGTAGCAGGAGTAGCCGAAATAGGAGCTTGGAGAGATTTCAGTTAGAGCTCCAGATGCAGCAACAACGAGAGGACAAGGAGAGACAGTTCCAGCTGGAAAAGATGAAATTAGAACTCCAGATGAAAAATGAAGCAGAGAAGGAAAAAGAAAAAACCAGACTGGAAATAGAAAAAGAGAAAGCAAGACTAGAGGTGGAGAAAGAAAAAGAGAAAACCAGAGTAAGAGAACTGGAGTTGGAACAGGAGAAAGAAAAAGAGAAAACCAGAGTAAGAGAACTGGAGTTGGAACAGGAGAAAGAAAAAGAGAAAACCAGAGTAAGGGAACTGGAGTTGGAACAGGAGAAAGAAAAAGCCCAAGTCGAAAAAGAAAAAGAGAGAACAAAACAAATGCAGATAGAAGCGAATAGAACCTTGGCTGAGCAAAGGATTGAACATGGGTTGCCAGAGAGCACCACCCAGGTATCACACCCACCAGATGTTAGGGTTAGGGAGAAGGACATTCCCTTGTTTGTTCCCGAAGAGGCAGAGAGCTTTTTCGAGCACTTTGAAAAAGTAGCCAGTATCAAGGCGTGGCCACAGGAGGAATGGGCCCAGCTGGTCCAGTTAAGATTGACCGGTGCAGCCAGGGAGGCATACACCCAATTGTCACTGGAAGAGTGCCAGGATTATGCCACAGTAAAGAGCAGCATATTGCGCTCGTTTCAGTTAACCCCAGAAGCTTATAGAAAGCGTTTCAGAGAGATGGTGAAAGTTGGAGCATGTACGTTTGCTGAGACAGCAAGGGATCTGGAAAGACGATTCCAGAAGTGGATTGAGGCTGCTGGAGTTGGATCTCACGCTGACCTGAAGCAACTGATGGTCATGGAGAAGTTCTTGGAGATGATTCATCCCGAAACAAAGTTCAAGATCCAAGAAGCAAGGATAAAGGAGGTGAAAGATGCCGCAGATAGGGCGGATATGATTACTGAAGCATACAAGAGCTTAAGAGAGAACAGAGTAAGAAGCGAGGCGAGACGCAGAAATAGCAGACCCAGTGGAGTCTAGGGAGGAAGAAGTTTTGGGGGGCAGACAAGCAGACCAGCTAGTTTTAAGCCCCAGGAAGGAAAGTTGCCGAGTCCGCCTGCTGGAGGTAAGCAGGAAAATAAAAATGTGCAGAGGAGACAAGAGTCCAATGAAGCTCCACAGAGTATGAGTAGTACATCTGGCCCGAGGAACTTCAATACGAGTGGGCAGAGTCAGAGCCACTCGGGGGCGTATAGGAGAGATTTCTCCCAAATGAGATGCTACAAGTGCAACAGATCAGGTCACATGATGCGAGATTGTCGGCAGTGCAAGAGAGTCGTGGCCCTGACGACATGTGATCCCCGGAAGAAGTACGTTGATGTACAACAAGACAAACCACTGAAGGTAGATTTGATGAACGAGCGGTATAGGCCGTTCATTAGTAAAGGTTGGGTCGGCATAGAAGGTCAACCCGAGGTGGAGGTTAGTATCCTCAGGGATACTGGAGCCAATCAGAGCTTGATTCTGAGAGGCCTAATAAGAAATGATCGACTGTTAGCTGGCAGTGGGAGGATAAAGGTTCATGGGTTGTTGTCTAAGAGTGACATGCCCGTGTGTGCTGTCCAGTTGAAGTCAGATTATTTGTCGGCGGAGGTGATGTTGGGAGTGTGCCCCAACATACCTGTTCCAGGAGTCCAAGTGATCCTGGGGAACGACTTGTGTGGGTCCAAGGTGCTGCCAGAGCTGATAGTAAAAGCTGTGCCGGAGGTGAACCAGAAGGACCGCGGTACAAGTGGAACGCCGGACAAGATAGATCTAGCCAGCATCCTTGAAAATGAGGCAGAGGACAATCAAGTCATCGTATACCCGGCCTGTGTAGTGACAGAGTCGGACGTAGCCGCCGAGGAAGACATTGGAGATGATATGGCAGTGTCGACTCCACCAAGGGAGGAGGTCAACATGGACATGTCTGGGCTGTTCGACGAAGATTGAGCTCAGAAGAATGAGGATTCGAGGAGACAGGAAGTGAAAATGACCCTACCTGAAAAGTTCAGCGTGAACCGAGTGGACCTGATTAGGGCTCAGAAAGAGGAGTTTATAGATCTAATCAGGGAGGCAAAAGGGGGAAATTCATGTCCGGAGTCCCCCGTGTATTACTACTTGGACGATGATGTACTAATGAGGAAATGGCGACCGGACAAAGCCGGCGCAGATAAGGTATGGTTGGAGAAGCACCAAGTGTTAGTGCCGAAGGAGTTTAGGGCGGCTGTGTTAGAACTAGCCCACTCCGTAGATATGGCAGGGCACTTGGGGGTGAAGAAGACCTTAAATAAGGTGCAGGAGCACTTCTACTGGCCGAACGTGTGGAAGGAGGTAAAGAAATATTGTAGGACATGTTTGGCGTGCCAACGTGCAGGTAAGCCGGCTCCGGCTATACCAAAGGCACCCTTAAAGCCCATACCGGCATTTGGCGAGCCTTTTGAAAGAGTCTTGATAGACTGTGTAGGTCCGTTGCCGAGGACCAGAAAAGGCCACGAGTAATTACTGATCATAATGTGCACGGCCACCCGTTTCCCTGAAGCAATCCCCCTGAGAAGAGTGACGTCGAGAGCCGTTCTGGATAGACTACAGAACTACATTGCGTGGGTAGGAATGCCCAAGGTTATCCAGACGGACCAGGGGAGTGTCTTCCAGTCGAAGTTGTTTAGGGAAACTGTGAAAGGATGGAGAGTAGAGCAAGTGCGCTCGTCACCGTATCACCCTCAGTCGCAGGGAGCATTGGAGCGTTTCCATGGAACGCTAAAGAGCTTGTTGCGGATATACTGCGCTGAGGAAGGGAGTAGTTGGGACGAGGCATTACCATCCGTGTTGTTCGCCATCAGGGATGCGGTAGTAGAATCACTCGGATTCACCCCATTTCAACTGGTGTACGGACACTCCGTGAGGAGCCCAGTGGGCGCGCTGAAGGAGCAGCTCACCGTGGATAGGCCTAAGGTGGACGTGGGAAAATATGTGAAGACTTTTAGAGAGCGACTCTCTAGGGCCAGAGATTTGGCCAAGGAAAATTTGAGGACATCCCAGGCAGAGATGGTAAGGTACCACGACAGGAAGGCGAAGGGCAGGAAATTTCAAGAAGGAGATCAGGTGTTAGTCCTGCTACCGGTAAAAGGAAGTATATACGAGTCGAGATTTTGTGGACCATATACCATCCAGAAGGCATTAGGGGATGTGAACTATGTAATCCACATGCCAGATCGTCCGAGGAAGTCACAGGTTTGCCACGTGAACATAATAAAGAGGTACTATGACAGAGATAAGCCTCTAGGCGATGAAGAACCGATGGAAACCCCATTGCAGGCGACGGTGCTGTGTGGAGGAGACGGAAAAGGGATAGAAGAGGAGAACTGAAAGTTAGAGAAGGCCGATGGCGCGAAGATATCAAATACAGAAAGCCTGGCCAAGATAGGTGAGCGTCTGGGTCATTTGGAGGATGACCAACGACAGGAGCTAGTGGAGATCCTACGGAGGAATAAGTCGTTATTCACGGACGTGCCTAGAAGACACCGCGGAACGGTGCACGAAGTGAATGTAGGGAGTACTGAGCCCATCAAGCAGCACCCTTACAGAGTTAACCCGGAGTAAGCAGCGGCAATGAGAGCAGAAGTGAAGTATCTGCTAGATAACGACTTGGCAGAGGTTAGCGACAGTGACTGGAGTTCGCCGTGCCTCCTCGTGAAGAAGAGTGACGGCACGTACCGGTTCTGTACCGATTATAGGAAAGTGAATGCACTCACGGTCGCTGACTCGTTTCCGATACCGCGCATTGACGATTGCATAGATCGGATTGGGAGTGCACGGTATGTCTCGAAGATAGACCTGTTGAAGGGATACTACCAGATTCCCCTGTCTGAGGAGGCCAAGAGGATCTCAGCGTTCGTGACACCCGACGGCTTGTACCAATATAAAGTGGTGCCATTCGGAATGAAGAATAGTGGTAGTTGTTTTCAACGAGTAATGAACCAGGTATTACAAGGCGCGACTGGATGTGCAGTGTACATCGATGATATTGTGGTGTTCGCTGATTCCTGGAAGGATCACGTGGATCGACTTTTAGATTTGTTCGATCGGTTGGAGAAGGCCAACATGACGATCAACTTGGCAAAAAGCGAGTTCGGGAGAGCCCGCCTGGAGTACCTTGGATATATAGTAGGGCAAGGCGAGGTTGCTCCGGTAAGAACAAAGGTGGAGGCCATTGACAACTTCCCGGTGCCCAGGAGTAAGAAAGAATTGTTGAGATACCTCGGTATGATTGGGTATTACCGGAAGTTCTGTGAAAATTTCTCCACCGTAGCCGCTCCTATGACGAGTTTGCTATCAAAGAGCAAGAAGTGGGAGTGGAATGGAACAGCACAAGAAGCGTTTGAGAAGACCAAAAGACTGTTGACTGAGGCACCTGTACTAGTGTCGCCAGATTTTGAAGCGCCGTTTACGTTATTTGTAGATGCCAGTGATATAGGGGCCGGAGCTGTACTGACGCAGCAGAATGATGGAATTTACCGCCCCGTGTCCTTCTTCTCGAAGAAGTTCGTTAAGCACATGAGGTCGTACAGTACAGTTGAGAAAGAGACTTTGGCCCTGGTGATGGCATTGAAACATTTTGAAGTGTATGTGAGTGGGGGGGGACACCCAGTGACGGTGTATACAGACCATAATCCCCTAGTTTTCCTGAAGAAAATGAAGCATGCAAACCAGAGATTAACCAGATGGTTTTTATCGCTCCAAGAGTATGACCTGGTGATAACGCACATAAGAGGGCGAGACAATGTAGTGGCTGATGCGTTATCTCGAGCCTAGCCACTAGAATAACTCTCAAAAATAAGGGGAGGGGAGTGTTATGATCTCAGCCTACATGAGAAACGAGTCTCCCTCCTTGAGAGTTATTCGTCAAGCCTGACCTGATTAGAAGGTCTAGCGAATATTGAAGTGATAACGCATATGTAAAATAGTTGCTTGGATATGTATAACAGTTTGAGATCATGGGCAATGAAGAAGAAAACAGATAAATGACTGGCGAGGAGATGTGGACATTTTGCTGGAGGCGTGAGGCTCGCTTCCGGAGGACCTTGACCTCACTTGAGTGCCAGACATCGCAGGCGGAAGCCGCGCTCCATTTGAGCTCCCGCCAGAAGGGAACCCCTAGTGATATATCTCCAAGAGAAGAGAAGTGTGTAGACGTGCCAGCTGTGGAACCGAGCTGGGAACGTTGTGGTATCAAGTCCTGGTCGACGAGCAGAGTTTAATAAGCTACTCAGAGGCATTTTCGTGGGCTGTGTGGAGCGCCCTGACCAGATGCCGTCAGAGGAAAAGCGCCCTCGATCAGTTAATCTGTGGTAAGCACGATATACGCCAGTTCATAGTGATCACTTGTAGTTGGTCATGTGCCCAGCGACGGTAGCAATGTTTATTTATAAGTTAGACATGTTTTAATAAGGCAGAAAGCCTGAAATAGGAGAGTGAAGAGGGAGGAGCACAGAGCGACGTCCGCCCCCTCTGAGCGCTGGCGAACGACTGAGGGAGCCTGGCTCTTGACGGAGGAAGACCCTCCCAGCGAGTGAGGACCGCCGCCAGGCGAGGTGGAGTATGGACCCGCCCAAAACAGGGGAGTCCACTCTCACTGTATGTAGAGAACAGATAGAGGTTTGAGGCAAGCATATTGTGTGGTTATTTTTGTTTATGTGTTAAAGGGGAACATTTTATTGGAGTGTCGATGGGTTGCAGGTTTGTCTTTTGGGGAAGAAGTTGCTGAGAACTTCGAAGCCAGCAGATGAAGTAGCTGATGAGACTCCAAGGTAGTGGAGCAGAGGACCTCGAGCTGTGAGGAGAAGCAGCAGTGAAGAGGAGTGTCACGTGCTTCTGTAGAGGTGGAGAAGCACCATAGTTGCTCGGGGAAACTTCATGGTGTAGCAGCCAAGAGAGCTGTGGAGGACCCTAGCAGAAGGGTGAAGCACCGTAGTTGCTCAAGGAAACTTCATGATAGCAGCCTGGAGGAGCTGCAGAGGATCCTGGTAGTGAAGCCCGGAAGAACCTAAGGATATTAGGGTAGTGAACTTCCAGAGGTGGAAGGGGAAGTTCTGGTGGATTACTTATAGGGAGTTGATAGTGTTTGGTTGTCATTAGCGTGCAAGACGCAGTGAGAGGTGAGTGACTGTTGGCATTCTTATGTCAAGGAGTTTTTATACTGAAGTATCAATGAACATTTATACTGGTATATGTTATTGCATTCAAATGCTGATTTTCTATATATATATGTTATCTTGCTGATGGTGCAACAGTGTATGTAGGCTTGATCAACTTGAGGAGGTTGATAGTATCAGGTGGTGAACCAGGAGATAGGATACCACTTGATAAGCTGATAATAGAGTTCTGATGGTGTTGGAGTGCAACCTGATTGTGATATTATAGAGTATAGGATTCATTATTATTATATGTGTGTATGTATCGTGTATGTGCTTTGTCCAGTAAATGTGTCACAATTTGCTGGTGTTTGCCCTTGCCCTAGTGAGGCTTCCCAGGAGGTAGTAAAGAAGGAGAGAGAGAGAGAAAGAACCAAGAACCACTGCCGTGGACAGGGTAGGAGGTAATACTAGTAAGTCATAGGGGATTGAGGAGATCATATCTCATAAGGAGAGAGTGGGGAGTCACAGCGGCTCGAGTGGGTGTGTGCACGTGACAACGAGGCTAAGTGTTGGAGCCGCATCCCCTAAACGTGTGACGTTGAGCCCCTCTCCAAGAGCCAGAAGCGCCAAGGGTGATCTCCTACTATAAGCACTCTGCCGAGTTGTGGGTTGGGTTGTCCATAGAGAAGGATCAACGACGACAACACCAACCAACCCACAGTCGATAATACTTACTAGTATTACCTCCTACCCTGTCCACAGCAGTGGTTCTTGGTTCTTTCTCTCTCTCTCTCTCCTTCTTTACTACCTCCTGGGAAGCCTCACTAGGACAAGGGCAAACACCAGCAAATTGGGATACATTTACTGGACAAAGCACATACACGATACATACACACATATAATAATAATGAATCCTATACTCTATAATATCACAATCAGGTTGCTCTCCAACACAACCAGAACTCTACCATCAGCTTATCAAGTGGTATCCTATCTCCTGGTTCACCACCTGATACTATCAACCTCCTCAAGTTGATCAAGTCTACATACACTGTTGCACCATCAGCAAGAGAATATATATATATATATATATATATATATATATATATATATATATATATATATATATATATATATATATATATATATATATATATATATATATATATATATATATATATAAATGTGTACAAAGAAAATCAGCATTTGAATGCAATAACATATATCAGCATAAATATTCCTTGCTACACTGCAATGATCAATCGATCACCCTATCAGTCCTAGAACGCATACAACTGCAGGTAATCCAGCCTACGTCTGTAACTCTAAACTTCAGTATAAAACACTCCTTGACATAAGAATGCCAACAATCACTCACCTCTCACTGCGTCATGCACGCTAATGACAACCAAACACTATCAACTCCCTACAAGTAATCCACCAGAACTTCCCTTCCACCTCTGGAAGTTCACTACCCTAATATCTTTAGGTTCTTCCGGGCTTCACTACCAGGATCCTCTGCAGCTTCTCCAGGCTGCTATCATGAAGTTTCCTTGAGTAACTACGGTGCTTCACCCTTCTGCTAGGTTCCTCCACAGCTCTCTTGGCTGCTACACCATGAAGTTTCCTCGAGCAACTATGGTGCTTCACCACTTCTACAGAAGCATGTGACACTCCTCTTCACTGCTTCTCCTCCCAGCTCGAGGTCCTCTGCTTCACTACCTTGGAATCTCATCAATTACCTCATCTAGGCTGGCTTCGAAGTTCTCAGCAACTTCTTCCCCAAAGACAAACCACAGATTATCTGGTCGAGGGCGCTTTCCCTCTGACGGCGTCTGGTCAGGGCGCTCCACACAGCCCTCGAAAATGCCTCTGAGCAGCTTATTGAACTCTGCTCGTCGTCCAGGACTTGAGACCACAACGTTCCCAGCTCGGTTCCACAGCTGGCACGTCTACACACTTCTCTTTTCTTCGAGATATATCACTAGGGGTTCCCTTCTGGCGGGAGCTCAAACGGAGCGCGGCTTTCCCCTGCGATGTCTGGCACTCAAGTGAGGTCAAGGTCCTCCGGAAGCGAGCCTCACGCCTCCAGCAAAATGTCCACATCTCCTAGCCAGTCATTTATCTGTTTTCTCCTTCATTGCCCATAATCTCAAACTGTTATACATATCCAAGCAACTATTTTACATATGCGTTATCACCTCAATATGTGCTAGACCTTCTAATCAGGTCAGGCTTGATGAATAACTCTCAAGGAGGGAGACTCGTTTCTCCTGTAGGCTGAGATCATAACACTCCCCTCCCCTTATTTTTGAGAGTTATTCTAGTGGCTAGGCTCGAGATAACGCATCAGCCACTACATTGTCTCGCCCTCTTATGTGCGTTATCACCAGGTCATACTCTTGGAGCGATAAAAACCATCTGGTTAATCTCTGGTTTGCATGCTTCATTTTCTTCAGGAAAACTAGGGGATTATGGTCTGTATACACCGTCACTGGGTGTCCCCCCCCCCCCACTCACATACACTTCAAAATGTTTCAATGCCATCACCAGGGCCAAAGTCTCTTTCTCGACTGTACTGTACGACCTCTGGTGCTTAACGAACTTCTTCGAGAAGAAGGACACGGGGCGGTAAATTCCATCATTCTGCTGCGTCAGTACAGCTCCGGCCCCTATATCACTGGCATCTACAAATAACGTAAACGGCGCTTCAAAATCTGGCGACACTAGTACAGGTGCCTCAGTCAACAGTCTTTTGGTCTTCTCAAACGCTTCTTGTGCTGTTCCATTCCACTCCCACTTCTTGCTCTTTGATAGCAAACTCGTCATAGGAGCGGCTACGGTGGAGAAATTTTCACAGAACTTCCGGTAATACCCAATCATACCGAGGTATCTCAACAATTCTTTCTTACTCCTGGGCACCGGGAAGTTGTCAATGGCCTCCACCTTTGTTCTTACCGGAGCAACCTCGCCTTGCCCTACTATATATCCAAGGTACTCCAGGCGGGCTCTCCCGAACTCGCTTTTTGCCAAGTTGATCGTCATGTTGGCCTTCTCCAACCGATCGAACAAATCTAAAAGTCGATCCACGTGATCCTTCCAGGAATCAGCGAACACCACAATATCATCGATGTACACTGCACATCCGGTCGCGCCTTGTAATACCTGATTCATTACTCGTTGAAAACAACTACCACTATTCTTCATTCCGAACGGCACCACTTTATATTGGTACAAGCCGTCGGGTGGCACGAACGCTGAGATCCTCTTGGCCTCCTCAGACAGGGGAATCTGGTAATATCCTTTCAATAGGTCTATCTTCGAGACATACCGTGCACTCCCAATCTGATCTATGCAATCGTCAATGCGCTGTATCGGAAACGAGTCAGCGACCGTGAGTGCATTCACTTTCCTATAATCGGTACAGAACCGGTACGTGCCGTCACTCTTCTTCACGAGGAGGCACGGCGAACTCCAGTCACTGTCGCTAACCTCTGCCAAGTCGTTATCTAGCAGATACTTCACTTCTGCTCTCATTGCCGCTGCTTTCTCCGGGTTAACTCTGTAAGGGTGCTGCTTGATGGCCTCAGCACTCCCTACATTCACTTCGTGCACCGTTCCGCGGTGTCTTCTAGGCACGTCCGTGAATAACGACTTATTCCTCCGTAGGATCTCCACTAGCTCCTGGCGTTGGTCATCCTCCAAATGACCCAGACGCTCACCTACCTTGGCCAGGCTTTCTGTATTTGATATCTTCGCGCCATCGGCCCTCTCTAACTTACAGTTCTCCTCTTCTATCCCTTTGCCGTCTCCTCCACACAGCACAGTCGCCTGCAATGGGGTTTCCATCGGTTCTTCATTGCCTAGAGGATTATCTCTGTCATAGTACCTCTTTATCATGTTCACGTGGCAAACCTGTGACTTTCTCGGACGATCTGGCATGTGGATTACATAATTCACATCCCCTAATGCCTTCTGGATGGTATATGGTCCACAAAATCTCGACTCGTATATACTTCCTTTTACCGGTAGCAGGACTAACACCAGATCTCCTTCTTGAAATTTCCTGCCCTTCGCCTTCCTGTCGTGGTACCTTACCATCTCTGCCTGGGATGTCCTCAAATTTTCCTTGGCCAAATCTCTGGCCCTAGAGAGTCGCTCTCTAAAAGTCTTCACATATTTTCCCACGTCCACCTTAGGCCTATCCACGGTGAGCTGCTCCTTCAGCGCGCCCACTGGGCTCCTCACGGAGTGTCCGTACACCAGTTGAAATGGGGTGAATCCGAGTGATTCTACTACCGCATCCCTGATGGCGAACAACACGGATGGTAATTGTTACGGCCCTCTCGGGTCGCAACTGGGTTCGTACTCTGATGTCGTTAGAGGAAGGGTATCCGGCCCCAAGCCAGTAGGGGCTTTCAAGGGATGAGATCCGTGACACAAGTAAAATAAAAGAGGAAGGGAAAGAAAGGCAAAAACTTAATATAATATAATGACCACCACCAATAAATAATATATAAAAGGTTACACAGGGGGAGGGGTATTAACACTTATTTACACTGACGTCTTCTTCTGAAGACTCTGGATCCTTTCGATGCCAAGTCCTCGGTGCTCTCGTGGTCTCTTGACGAATCCTTCAATCAAGCTGAGTCTACCCCAGACACAGGCCAGCCAAAACACAGTTCCACTGGGGCACCGCCGTGGAGGCCGTCAACCACAAGTCCAGCAGAACAGCTGGCAGGTTCCGGATCAGCAACGCTGGTCAGGCCACTCCACAAGCGATACTAGGGTAGCGCCCTAGTCAGGAGCCTCGTGTGATACCACAGATCACTCTCCTGTCCACAATACCCCAGTGGTCAATCGTCCCCAGCAGTCGGTCCCGGGTACGACAATCCTCCAACTGCCACTTCACTGGCAGGGTAACACCACAGTGTTCTTCCGGGAGGCGACTCACAACTGCTGCAGCAAAGCACAAGGTATGGGAACGGCTGCCTTGGGTAGACTGACTCAACTTCCCTTACAGCAGCCCCAGGTCGACTCTGTAAGCAGACACGTCATCAATAACAGGTACACACAAAAGCACCTCACTTACAGGCTCAGACACAAATGCCTGACGTATCCACTCCATAGATGGCGCTGTCGTCGGAGCACCACCTCACCAGAGGTCAGGAGCGGCGGTGTTGTGAGCTGCACAGGACTGGAAACTGGCCCTTGTGGCCAGTACACGTCGTCCTCACCAGGTGTCGTCGTCCGTTTGGAGGGGGTTTCGGGAGCTGACCCACAGATGGCGCGGTCGTCACTGCTCCGTGCTCGGACGCTGGATCCGGGTTCGTAACAGTAATGCCTCGTCCCAACTACTCCTTTCCTCAGCGCAGTATATCCTCAACAAGCTCTTTAGCGTTCCATGGAAACGCTCCAATGCTCCCTGCGACTTAGGGTGATACGGTGACGAGCGCACTTGCTCTACTCTCCATCCTTTCACAGTTTCCCTAAACAACTTCGACTGGAAGACACTCCCCTGGTCCGTCTGGATAACCTTGGGCGTTCCTACCCACGCAATGTAGTTCTGTAGTCTATCCAGAACGGCTCTCGACGTCACTCTTCTCAGGGGGATTGCTTCAGGGAAACGGGTGGCCGTGCACATTATGGTCAGTAAGTACTCGTGGCCTTTTCTGGTCCTCGGCAACGGACCTACACAGTCTATCAAGACTCTCTCAAAAGGCTCGCCAAATGCCGGTATGGGCTTTAAGGGTGCCTTTGGTATAGCCGGAGCCGGCTTACCTGCACGTTGGCACGCCAAACATGTTCTACAATATTTCTTTACCTCCTTCCACACGTTCGGTCAGTAGAAGTGCTCCTGCACCTTATTTAAGGTCTTCTTCACCCCTAAGTGCCCTGCCATATCTACGGAGTGGGCTAGTTCTAACACAGCCGCCCTAAACTCCTTCGGCACTAACACTTGGTGCTTCTCCAACCATACCTTATCTGCGCCGGCTTTGTCCAGTCGCCATTTCCTCATTAGTACATCATCGTCCAAGTAGTAATACACGGGGGACTCCGGACATGAATTTCCCCCTTTTGCTTCCCTGATTAGATCTATAAACTCCTCTTTCTGAGCCCTAATCAGGTCCACTCGGTTCACGCTAAACTTTTCAGGTAGGGTCATTTTCACTTCCTGTCTCCTCGAATCCTCATTCTTCTGAGCTCGATCTTCGTCGAACAGCCCAGACATGTCCATGTTGACCTCCTCCCTTGGTAGAGTCGACACTGCCATATCATCTCCAATGTCTTCCTCGGCGGCTACGTCCGACTCTGTCACTACACAGGCCGGGTATACGATGACTTGACTGTCCTCTGCCTCATCTTCAAGGATGCTGGCTAGATCTATCTTGTCCGGCGTTCCACTTGTACCGCGGTCCTTCTGGTTCACCTCCGGCACAGCTTTTACTATCAGCTCTGGCAGCACCTTGGACCCACACAAGTCGTTCCCCAGGATCACTTGGACTCCTGGAACAGGTATGTTGGGGCACACTCCCAACATCACCTACGCCGACAAATAATCTGACTTCAACTGGACAGCACACACGGGCATGTCACTCTTAGACAACAACCCATGAACCTTTATCCTCCTACTGCCAGCTAACAGTCGATCATTTCTTATTAGGCCTCTCAGAATCAAGCTCTGATTGGCTCCAGTATCCCTGAGGATACTAACCTCCACCTCGGGTTGACCTTCTATGCCGACCCAACCTTTACTAATGAACGGCCTATACCGCTCGTTCATCAAATCTACCTTCTGTGGTTTGTCTTGTTGTACATCAACGTACTTCTTCCGGGGATCACATGTCGTCAGGGCCACGACTCTCTTGCCCTGCCGACAATCTCGCATCATGTGACCTGATCTGTTGCACTTGTAGCATCTCATTTGGGAGAAATCTCTCCTATACGCCCCCGAGTGGCTCTGACTCTGCCCACTCGTATTGGAGTTCCTCGGGCCAGATGTACTACTCATACTCTGTGGAGCTTCATTGGACTCTTGTCTCCTCTGCACATTTTTATTTTCCTGCTTACCTCCAGCAGGCGGACTCGGCAACTTTCCTTCCTGGGGCTTAAAACTAGCTGGTCTGCTTGTCTGCCCCCCAAAACTTCTTCCTCCCCAGACTCCACTGGCTCTGCTATTGCTGCGTCTCGCCTCGCTTCTTACTCTGTTCTCCCTTAAGCTCTTGTACGCTTCAGTAATCATATCCGCCCTATCTGCGGCATCTTTCACCTCCTTTATCCCTGCTTCTTGGATCTTGAACTTTGTTTCAGGATGCATCATCTCCAAGAACTTCTCCATGACCATCAGTTGCTTCAGGTCAGCGTAAGATCCAACTCCAGCAGCCTCAATCCACTTCTGGAATCGTCTTTCCAGATCTCTTGCTGTCTCAGCAAAAGTACACACTCCAACTTTGCTCATTTCTCTGAAGCGCTTCCTATAAGCTTCTGGGGTTAACTGAAACGAGCGCAATATGCTGCTCTTTACTGTGGCATAATCCTGGCACTCTTCCAGTGACAATTGGGTGTATGCCTCCCTGGCTGCACCGGTCAATCTTAACTGGACCAGCTGGGCCCATTCCTCATGTGGCCACTCCTTGATGCTGGCTACTTTTTCAAAGTGCTCGAAAAAGCTCTCTGCCTCTTCGGGAACAAACAAGGGAATGTCCTTCTCCCTAACCCTAACATCTGGTGGGTGTGATACCTGGGTGGTGCTCTCTGGCAACCCATGTTCGATCCTTTGCTCAGCCAAGGTTCTATTCGCTTCTATCTGCATTTGTTTTGTTCTCTCTTTTTCTTTTTCGACTTGGGTTTTTTCTTTCTCCTGTTCCAACTCCAGTTCTCTTACTCTGGTTTTCTCTTTTTCTTTCTCCACCTCAAGTCTTGCTTTCTCTTTTTCTTTCTCTTGTTCCAACTCCAGTTCCCTTATTCTGGTTTTCTCTTTTTCTACTTCCAGTCTGGTTTTCTCTTTTTCTACTTCCAGCCTGGTTTTCTCTTTTTCTGCTTCCAGCCTGGTTTTTTCTTTTTCCTTCTCGGCTTCATTTTTCATCTGGAGTTCTAATTTCATATTTTCCAGCTGGAACTGTCTCTCCTTGTCCTCTCGTTGTTGCTGCATCTGGAGCTCTAACTGAAATCTCTCCAAGCTCCTATTTCGGCTACTCCTGCTACTGCGGCTACTCTTGCTGCTCCTACTCGATCCCTGGGATCTCACGTCATCCTGCCCATCATCCTCCTTTCCACTTTCAGCTCCTTTTTGGGCTCCTTGCTCTGCCGCTTCATTTTTGGCTCTTAACTGCCTCAGGATCTCATCCTTCATCCCAGCTACTTTAGATGCTTTCAACCTGATGCCACATTTTTCTGCTATTTGTTTCAATTGATCCCTCGTGCAACCTTCCAAGTCCTCAGGCTTGCCTGACTCCACAAACGCTTGCACCTTCTCCATCTTGTCCTGTGAGTCTTCCCAAGAAAGAGAATATACACCTGCGGTCACACAGTTTATCTCAGCAAGGGTGTACAAATCCACTCTTGGACAGGGTGTGGGTGTGTCAGTTCACTCTCCCGGACAAGCCCCCAATTTTTTATTATAGACTGTGGGTTGGTTGGTGTTGTCGTCGTTGATCCTTCTCTATGGACAACCCAACCCACAACTCGGTAGAGTGCTTATACTAGGAGATCACCCTTGGTGCTTCTGGCTCTTGGAGAGGGGCTCAACGTCACACGTTTAGGGGATGCGGCTCCAACACTTAGCCTCGTTGTCACGTGCACACACCCACTCGAGCCGCTGACTCCCCACTCTCTCCTTATGAGATATGATCTCCTCAATCCCCTATGACTTACTAGTATTACCTCCTACCCTGTCCACAGCAGTGGTTCTTGGTTCTTTCTCTCTCTCTCTCCTTCTTTACTACCTCCTGGGAAGCCTCACTAGGACAAGGGCAAACACCAGCAAATTGGGATACATTTACTGGACAAAGCACATACACGATACATACACACATATAATAATAATGAATCCTATACTCTATAATATCACAATCAGGTTGCTCTCCAACACAACCAGAACTCTACCATCAGCTTATCAAGTGGTATCCTATCTCCTGGTTCACCACCTGATACTATCAACCTCCTCAAGTTGATCAAGTCTACATACACTGTTGCACCATCAGCAAGAGAATATATATATATATATATATATATATATATATATATATATATATATATATATATATATATATATATATATATATATATATATATATATATATAAATGTGTACAAAGAAAATCAGCATTTGAATGCAATAACTTATATCAGCATAAATGTTCCTTGCTACACTGCAATGATCAATCGATCACCCTATCAGTCCTAGAACGCATACAACTGCAGGTAATCCAGCCTACGTCTGTAACTCTAAACTTCAGTATAAAACACTCCTTGACATAAGAATGCCAACAATCACTCACCTCTCACTGCGTCATGCACGCTAATGACAACCAAACACTATCAACTCCCTACAAGTAATCCACCAGAACTTCCCTTCCACCTCTGGAAGTTCACTACCCTAATATCTTTAGGTTCTTCCGGGCTTCACTACCAGGATCCTCTGCAGCTTCTCCAGGCTGCTATCATGAAGTTTCCTTGAGTAACTACGTTGCTTCACCCTTCTGCTAGGTTCATCCACAGCTCTCTTGGCTGCTACACCATGAAGTTTCCTCGAGCAACTATGGTGCTTCACCACCTCTACAGAAGCATGTGACACTCCTCTTCACTGCTTCTCCTCCCAGCTCGTGGTCCTCTGCTTCACTACCTTGGAGTCTCATCAATTACCTCATCTAGGCTGGCTTCGAAGTTCTCAGCAACTTCTTCCCCAAAGACAAACCACAGATTATCTGGTCGAGGGCGCTTTCCCTCTGACGGCGTCTGGTCAGGGCGCTCCACACAGCCCACGAAAATGCCTCTGAGCAGCTTATTGAACTCTGCTCGTCGACCAGGACTTGAGACCACAACGTTCCCAGCTCGGTTCCACAGCTGGCACGTCTACACACTTCTCTTCTCTTCGAGATATATCACTAGGGGTTCCCTTCTGGCGGGAGCTCAAACGGAGCGCGGCTTTCCCCTGCGATGTCTGGCACTCAAGTGAGGTCAAGGTCCTCCGGAAGCTAGCCTCACGCCTCCAGCAAAATGTCCACATCTCCTAGCCAGTCATTTATCTGTTTTCTCCTTCATTGCCCATAATCTCAAACTGTTATACATATCCAAGCAACTATTTAACATATGCGTTATCACCTCAATATTTGCTAGACCTTCTAATCAGGTCAGGCTTGATGAATAACTCTCAAGGAGGGAGACTCGTTTCTCCTGTAGGCTGAGATCATAACACTATGTAGTAATTTAGGTTGCGTGTGTGTGTGTGTGTGTGTGTACTCACCTATATACTCACCTATATGTGCTTGCAGGATCGAGCATTGACTCTTGGATCCCGCCTTTCTAGCTATCGGTTGTTTACAGCAATGACTCCTGTCCCATTTCCCTATCATACCTAGTTTTAAAAGTATGAATAGTACTTGTGTGTGTGTGTGTGTGTGTGTGTGTACTCACCTAGTTGTACTCACCTAGTTGTGCTTGCGGGGGTTGAGCTCTGGCTCTTTCGTCCCGCCTCTCAACCGTCAATCAACAGGTGTACAGATTCCTGAGCCTATTGGGCTCAATCATATCTACACTTGAAACTGTGTATGGAGTCAGCCTCCACCACATCACTGCCTAATGCATTCCATTTGTCAACCACTCTGACACTAAAAAAGTTC
Source organism: Procambarus clarkii (assembly GCF_040958095.1). Lineage (NCBI taxonomy): Eukaryota > Metazoa > Arthropoda > Malacostraca > Decapoda > Cambaridae > Procambarus > Procambarus clarkii. The sequence goes on along the minus strand of NC_091170.1, from coordinate 7,771,854 downwards.
TTTCTATTATTTCTGTGGCTCATTTGGGCACTCAGTTTCCACCTGAGTCCCCTAGTGCGTGTTCCCCCTGTGTTAAATAGCCTGTCTTTATCAAGTATGTCGATTCCCTTGAGAATCTTGAATGTGGTGATCATGTCCCCCTTAACTCTTCTGTCTTCCAACGAAGTGAGGTTCAATTCCCGTAGTCTCTCCTCGTAGCTCATACCTCTCAGCTCGGGTACTAGTCTGGTGGCAAACCTTTGAACCTTTTCCAGTTTAGTCTTATGCTTGACTAGATATGGACTCCATGCTGGAGCCGCATACTCCAGGATTGGTCTGACATATGTGGTATATAATGTTCTGAAAAAAATATGTGGTATGTAATGTTCCTTACACAAAATGTTCCAACCTGGCATATGCTGCTGATGTTATCCTCTTGATATGAGCTTCAGGGGACAGGTCTGGCGTGATATCAACCCCCAGGTCTTTCTCTCTCTCTGACTCTTGAAGTATTTCATCTCCCAAGTGATACCTTGTATCTGGTCTCCTGTTTCCTACCCCTATCTTCATTACATTACATTTGCTTGGGTTAAACTCTAACAGCCATTTGTTCAACCATTCCTGCAGCTTGTCCAGGTCTTTTTGAAGCCTCAAGCTGTCCTCCTCTGTCTTAATCCTTCTCATAATTTTGGCGTCGTCAGCAAACATTGAGAGGAATGAGTCTATACCCTCTGGGAGATCATTTACTTATATCAGAAACAGGATAGGTCCAAGTACAGAGCCCTGTGGGACTCCACTGGTGACTTCACGCCATTCTGAGGTCTCACCCCTCACTATAACTCTCTGCTTCCTATTGCTTAGGTACTCCCTTATCCACTGGAGCGCCCTACCAGTTACTCCTGCCTGTTTCTCCAGTTTATGCATCAACCCTGTGAGGGGATGGTTCACCAGCTCACTTACAATAGTGCTCTTATGCCTGTGGGAGCCAGTACACTTGTTAAGTGCACTTGTTAAGTGGGCGGACTTAAGTTTGGTAACCAGCAACCGAAACATCTAGTGTTTGGGCACATGTGAGAGCCCCAGTCATCAGCAGTCCATAAATGTTACCCTGGCCGGGGTGGCATGTCTGTGGACAGTGCTAGAGCTGATAGCATCATCTCATTGTATGGCATGGCGCTAGACAGCTTTGCGCAGGAACAGCTAGGCCCAGGCGTGGGTAAGCTGTGGACCTCCCGCGCTTGCTGGCCACTTGAGTCGTTGTCATGGAAACAGCCGCCATCTTAGTAAACATCTTGAGCCGCCATGTTGGTCGGTCATCTTGGAGTTGCCCTAGGGGCTATGCTACACCGTCGCTGATTGGATGAGAGGGGTAGGCCGCTGTATGCTTTCCTCTCATTGGTTATTTCGAGAAGGATGCGGGGAGAGCCGGTGTAGCATCATTCTGAACCCAGCTGCCACCTTCTCAAGACGCTCTCTGTACTCAATTCGGCCAAATTGAAGTATAGGGCGTCGTGGTGGCTAGACTACTCAACTGCTGATGCTTCCTGCTTCACCAACGACAACGGTCGTCACAGAATCCGGCCGAAGTCGTCGCTTGGAGGGGTTTAAGACATTTTTGTGCAGGGGGTAGAGGTACAGTGATCTGGGATCGTGGGGAATGTGCATATGAGCAGCAACAGACTCGTAGATCCCATACCAGTGTTGATTAGACTTGCTAGTGCTCTGTAGCAGTCGATGGGAACGGGGAAATTCGTGTCAGTGTTAAGGCAAATTTCCCATGTTGTGTGAGACGCTATCGTTGTGCGCGTCACCTGGGTATGAACGCTTCACTTCACCGGTGGGTCGTGGGTGCGAACTCAGCCGTGTTGAGTGGGAGGGGTTCGAGTGTGCGCCAATTTTCCGTATAAGTACCACGTAAGGTACTACCGCCGCTTACCCCACCCGGAGCGAGCCAGCCACCTATAGCGGGGTGCCAGATGTATGGAATAGTGTGTAGCTGGCAGTGTGAATGAGTAAGTACCTTTGTGTGTTTCTGGTGATTAGTAGTCTCTAAAGCTTGAATTCGAGGTCAAGTGTTCCGTCACATTGTCACGCAGCACCTGTTCAGGTGGAGTGGAGTGTGGGCGAGGAGATATTCACCTCTTTTTGTCATCTTGTCAGTCCAGAGGGACTTAAGTCTGGTGTACACAGACGTACAGTGTGTGTGTGTGTGTGGGTACACACGGGAACAGAGTATACATAGATTAGCCAAGGACTGAGAGGATGTCCATGTAATAATTATATCATTCCATTGTGGTAGTCATTTTTGATCGTCCGTGGGACGGAGTGATATCATTTCCATGTGTGGTCTTGCAGGTGTGGAATTCCAACACTGAGCGCTCAGGTATGTGTAACGCCAGTGATTCCTGGCAATGATTATTGTGGAGTGTACCACAGTGTGGTCTTAATTTCTTGTACTGTTCCCAGGGCCGTGACAAGTGTGATTTATATTTATATATAAATGTATTAAGGTAATTTTGGTGAGTTTTGGTGAGTGACGAGGCCGTCTAGAGAGACCGCCCCCGCTCTGTCGAGTAACGTAACTCTGGAGAGTGTTTATCGACATGCGTGATCGATAAATCACTCACCCATGTGATTTAAGGAGTGTGAGATTCTCCTTAGTGTTCCCAATAACGTTTGATAGCTGTAGGCTACATGTGTCAGCAGTAATTATATATATATATATATATATATATATATATATATATATATATATATATATATATATATATATATATATATATATATATATATATATATATATATATATATATATATATATATATTATATATATAATCGTAGTTTCACGGTGCCCTGTGTTATTGTATTATTTACTTTGTGGTGATTGCAATATATTGACCTATGTTCTAGGGGTCATTTGCAGCAGTAAGTAAGTGTGTGCAGTATCCTAATATTTGGAAATTAGAGTACTTGCCGTGTGTGTTATTGCAAAGGGGTTGTTATTTGATGGTGATTGTTGCTAGTGTTGAGCATCATTGTATGTGATTGCAGTCCAGTAAAGCCATTGTGGGGCAGTGTTCTAGAGGGTTCATGTCCTGTATGTTATTTTACTAGGTTCTGCAGTATTGTCATTGCAACCGGATTGTAACGTAAATCACTGTGATTTGTTAGTGCGATTTGTCATTGTCGTGGGGGAACTCGGCTGTAGACGAGTACTTGGATACACATATATTCTCCTGGTTATCTGGTAGGACATCGAAGTCCAGTATTCAGTGAGGTGATTGCGAGGCAATTAATATAACGTAACCAAGGGAACGCCCATTGCTTCAAGAGAATTTGTTCTTTGACAATTTGACTAACGTAGAATGCGTTTGGGTTAATTTACATTCCTGTAAGCAGCTACGGTAGTCTCGAGGAGCCTAGCCATCAGCCAGATAAGAATTAGAGTATTGTCTGTCGTAATTAACGGTCAGTGGGCCGGGTAATTGACGTGTTTCAGGAAGTCAAAGTAATTAACCTCGATCCTTGTTTAATCGACTCACACGAAGGCTACATTGTTCCATTAACGTAACGTCGTTATCTGCCCGGAAGTACCGGCACTTGATTGACTCGTGGGAGGAGTAGCGCCATTTTAGAATAACGTAAACGTGGGGCTAATTACTGTTATTAGCATCCTGAATTGGTCTGAGTATGGAAGGCTCAGACGGAATTCATACCTTAATGTAAATTGCTGAGCCAGTGTGAAAGGTTGCGTATTTTAATTGTTTAATTATTGATCTTGAGGACAGTAATTAATTACTCTAAAGGTAATCACGAGTGATTACCGTTCTCTTAGCACTTTGGACATTGTAAATCAGGGTTTTCCATCGCTGAGTGATTAGTAACTGATTAACGTAAAATAACGTAACTAGTAAAGAGATTAATCAGCTGTCTGGTAGTACAGGGATTAATGGGATTTTCTCACTGAATGCTCGACGGGTAGAGTGTTGTGTAATTTCCGCGTTACTAGTGACAGTTGTAAGAGTGTTAATTTAACGCAAATGTTACCTTGTTATTAACGTAAATGCTATTGTGTTATTAACGTAAATCAATTGTTATTGATTGTTGATCGTCCGTGGGACGGAGTGTTAACGTAAGGATTAATTTGAGGAAGGGTGCTGGAGTTGCCAGTGAACCCATTAGTTATTGTTGTCATTGGAAGACTACTGATTTGATTGCATTGCAACCGCTGTTGCAGGTGTAGACTGCACTGAGGCGTAGAACAGTTAGGAGGTTACTGGAGACGTATTTCAGAACCTACTGTGTCATTTGTTGTAATTGTGATTATAGATCTGTTAGTTCTTGTTCTTGTTGATTCCTCTGTGGTCACGCTTATGTTCGAGTTAGTTCATTATGCAGTCCTAGGGGCTGGTGTCTAGCTGTCATTGATAGTGTCACAGGAAGGATTTCGAGTAACGTCATTGACATTTCTTTTTGTTTTGTTGTAGTAGTTAGTACTTTATTGAATAAACTAAGTTGTTATGGTTAACACTGTCTTTTCGTTACACCCCACACATTATTATTGTTATGCAAATGTTCTTCACACTCGACTAATAAAATTGAGACTAATTTTCTGAGCATTGGATCAAATATATGGCACCACACAACAATAAATTATTGTTGTGAGAGCCCGTGACCTACTCGTTAGATTCGCTTCGGCGATTGGCGAAGGTCGGCGGCCTAAGAAAGGGGATTTCAATTTTCATTGGGGTCTCGGCGGTTGCTCGCGCCTAGTCAATTGTTCATACATGGTCCCAAAGTGAGGAATGAGCTGTTTACTACACTGGTGTGTTAGCTAAGCAAGTCCTTCCTCAGGCGACCTAGATGAATATCACGACAGGAATAAAGGTTAAAGAATAAAGAAAATTCTTAGAAATTTTCAGAGCTAAAATTCCTTATACCAATTACAATTTATTCCAAAACTTCTCACAAGTTTACAAACTCAAACTCTCACAAACCCTTTATGGGGTACTGTGTCAAAGGCTTTCCGACAGTCCAAAAAAATGAAGTCCGCCCATCCTTCTCTTTCTTGCTTAATCTTTGTCACCTGATCGTAGAATTCTATCAAGCCTGTAAGGCAAGATTTACCCTCCCTGAACCCATGTTGATGGGTTTTCACGAAGTCTCTTCTCTCCAGATGTGTTACTAGGTTTTTTCTCACAATCTTCTCCATCACCTTGCATGGTATACAAGTTAAGGACACTGGCCTGTAGTTCAGTGCCTCTTGTCTGTCACCCTTTTTAAATATTGGTACTACATTAGCAGTCTTCCATACTTCTGGTAGGTCTCCCGTTTCCAGTGACCTACTATACACTATGGAGAGTGGCAAGCAAAGTGCTCCTGCACACTCTTTTAATACCCATGGTGAGATTCCATCCAGCCCAACAGCTTTTCTCACATCCAGCTCCAATAGGTGCTTCTTGACCTCATCTCTTGTAATTTCGAACTTTTCCAATGTCACCTGGTTTGCTGCCTGTTACGAACCCGGATCCAGCGTCCGAGCACGGAGCAGTGACGACCGCGCCATCTGTGGGTCAGCTCCCGAAACCCCCCTCCAAACGGACGACGACACCTGGTGAGGGCGACGTGTACTGGCTACGAGGGCCAGTTACCAGTCCTGTTCAGCGCTCAACACAGCCGCTGCTGACCTCTGGTGAGGTGGTGCTCAGACACCAGCGCCATCTATAGAGTGGATTGGTGGGCGTTTGTGTCTGAGCCTGTAAGTGAGGTGCCTTAGTGTGTCCCAGTTATTGATGACGTGTCTGTTTACAGAGCCGACCTGGGACTGCTGTGATGGAAGTTGAGTCAGTCTACCCAAGGCAGCCGTCTCCATACCTTGTGCTTTGCTGCAGCAGCTGTGAAGTCGTCCCCCGGAAGAACACTGAGGTGTTACCCTGCCAGTGGAGTGGCAGTAGAAGGATTACCCGGGACCGACGATTACCGACCGCTGGAGACGATTATCCACTGGGGTACTGAGGACAGGAGAGTGATTTGTGGTATCACACGAGGCTCCTGTCTAGGGCGTTACCCTTATTTCGTTCGTGGAGTGGCCTGACCAGCCTTGCTGATCCGGAACCTGCCAGCAGACCTGCTGGACTTGTGGTTGACGGCCTCCACGGCGGTGCCCCCAGTGGAACTGTGTTTTGGCTGGCCTGTGTCTGGGGTAGACTCAGCTTGGTCGAAGGATTCGTCAAGGGACCACGAAAGCACCGAGGACTCAGCACCGAGAGTCTGCATCCAGAGTCTTCAGCCGAAGACTATTGTGTATTTCCCCTGTACAGTGTTAATACCCCTCCCCCTGTGCACTCTTTTATATATTATTTATTTGGTGATGGTAAATTATAGTCTTAAGTTCTTAACTTTCTTTCCCTTCCCCCTTTAAGTTTCTTGTGTCACGGATCACATCCCTTGAAAGCCACTACTGGCTTGGGGTCGGATACAACTTCCTCTAACAACATCAGAGTAAGAACCCCGTTGCGTCCCGAGAGGGCCGTAACACTGCCACTTCTCCTAGCGCCGTGACTTCTCCCTGTTCTATTGTAAAGACCTCCTGGAACCTTTTGTTGAGTTCTTCACACACCTCCTTGTCATTCTCTGTGTCCCTGTCCTCGTCCACCCTAAGTTTCATCACCTGTTCCTTCACTGTTGTCTTCCTCTTGATGTGACTGTGTAGTAGCTTTGGGTCGGTCTTGGCTTTATTAGCTATATCATTTTCATACCTTTTCTCAGCTGCTCTTCTCACACTAACATACTCGTTCCTGGTTCTTTGGCATCTCTCTCTACTTTCTGGTGTTCTGTTATTACGGAAGTTCCTCCATGCCCTTTTGTTCAGCTCCTTTGCTTTCATACATTCCCTATTAAACCACGGATTCTTCCTTTGCTTCTCTGTTTTTTCCTGTTGGGCAGGGACAAACCTGCTTACAGCCTCCTGACATATTTGGGTGACATAGTCCATCATGTCTTGTACAGACTTGGTTCCAAGTTCTGTATCCCAATGTATATCCCATAGGAATTTATTCATCTCCTCATAGTTTCCCTTTCGGTACGCCAGCCCTTTGTTTCCCAGTTCTTTTTTGGGGGTGATAATTCCCAGCTCAACCAGGTACTCAAAGCTCAATACACTATGATCACTCATTCCCAAGGGGGCTTCCAACTTAACTTCCCTTATATCCGACTCATTTAGGGTAAATATCAGATCAAGCAAGGCTGGTTCATCCCCTCCTCTCGTTCTTGTCGGTCCCTTGACGTGTTGACTTACAAAGTTTCTTGTTGCCACATCCAGCAGCTTAGCTCTCCGTGTGTCTGGGCCTCCATGTGGGTCTCTGTTCTCTCAATCTATCTTTCCATGGTTGATGTTTCCCATGATTAGTAGCCTGGATCCGTTCCTGCTAGCCACAGAAGCTGCTCCCTCTATTATATTGATGGTGGCCAAGTTTTGTGTGTGTATGTGTGTGAGCTCCCCCAGATTCACTCATGTAGCTGTGGTGAATCCCTGTATGATGTATCCCTGTATGATGCATTCCTGTATGATGTATCCCTGTATGATGTATCCCTGTATGATGTATCCCTGTATGCTCTATCCCTGTATACTGTCCAGTCATTCACCCTACTCCCTTCCCTCCCTCTTTTAGATCACAAATCACCCGTCCCATCAACGGTTGTGGAACTCCCAGCCACAGGAGGGGTATTATACCCACCACAACAGCTGACTTGGTCTGCCAGTCAATAATAGATGCAATAGATTGCAACCAACATCTCTACTTTAATCTTCAGCATACCTCGGGGTTAAGGTAGACTCCCATTGTATATGTGCTCCAAGAAACATGGGCTTCACCTTTGGGTGTACACATCTGTGTCTCTACTGGACAAACGGTGTAAACGGTGTTTATATTAACCTAGAAGAACAGCATATACATTCCTGTGTATATATTTCTGTCCCTCTATCGGGCGGCAGTAAACTCCTAGTGTATATACATAGAGATAAACCCGAGTATCACCTTTCTATGTCTCCACTGGAGTAAAAATTTAACTTGGTATATATACATACATACATACACTGTGAAGCATATGGTATATATACACATTTCAGAGTATACATATATCCCTTCTTCCCTCCAGTGTATTCTACTCTTCCCTCACACGCACACTTTTCTCCTCGCCTCTCCCCCCTGTCTAGGAGATATACCACCCCTTTCTTCTCACCAGATATACTCTCCTCTCACCAGATATACTCTCCTCTCACCAGATATACTAGATATACTCTCCTCCCACCAGATATACTAGATATACTCTCCTCTCCCTAGATATACCAGATATATTCTCCGCTCACTTTAACAAATATTCCCTCTACTGGATGCGGTTAAGTGGCTTCTCCACCAAGCCCATTCGTCAGCTGATTATGGAGCGAATCAGTGCAAATTCTGCGGTTCACATTATCCTTGAATTATCCTTGCAACCGGGATGTATAATGGCTTCGTGTTATTAATTCTCGAATTGGCTGCTGGGTGTTTATTGACAGTTGCATTGAAAGGCTGTTTTCATTATCTTATTTTTTTTTTTTGGGGGGGGGGGAGTTTTCTTAAAGGTGTTCGATAGCATTTTCCATATTTCTGGTTTTCAATATTATTGTTTAGAGGTTTTTTGTGAACTATTACAAATATTTCTTTAATAAGTTATATATTGGAAAACGTTCCTGGAGCTGGACCAGTAACAGGCACAGGAAGCAAGGATGGTGTGATGAGATGTTGGTGATGGGGGTTGATAGTTGTAGTAGTGGTTGTGGTAGTGGTGGGGGTGGTTGGTGGCAGTTAGAACCACTTTAGCATAAGAAAATTTATGAATAAATCGACTTGGAAAACAATTAGGAACAAAATTCTTAAGTAAAACACCATACATACAGAAATTCGAAACTCATTGGTGGTTCCTTATGCGATGGGGCTTGAAAACCTTTCCCCATTTTTTAAGACACTTAATATCAAATTGGAGTTCACTAATAGTACGATCATGTCCAATTTAATAGAAATTCTCTTGGTACAGCAGGTTGTGTGTGTTCGATTCTCTGCAATGACTGTGATTCTGTGTACCTTAAACAAACATACAGAAACACACACACACACACACACACACACACACACACACACACACACACACACACACCTGTGGGGACACAGGTGAAAACTGATCGCCCAAATGAGCCACAGAGATATTAGAAAGAACTTTTTTCTTTTTTAGTGTCAGAGTGGTTGACAAATGGAATGCATTAGGCAGTGATGTTGTGTGGTGGAGGCTGACTCCATAAAAAGTTTCAAGTGCAGATATGATAGAGCCCAATAGGCTCAGGAACCTGTACACCTGTTGATTGATGGTTGAGAGGCGGGACCAAAGATTCAGAGCTCAATCCCCGAAAGCACAATTAGGTGAGTACACACACGCACACACATTATATATATATATATATATATATATATATATATATATATATATATATATATATATATATATATATATATATATATATATATATATATATATATATATGCGCGTGTGTGTGTATATATATACGTGTGTGTGTGTGTGTGCACACACACGCACACGCACTATGGTCAGTATGTGTGTGAGTACTCTCAAACAGGCTGAGTGCTTGTGCATAAGCCGGGGGGGGGGGGTTGATTTACTACCTCATCCACTGCCTCATCCACTGCCTCACCCACTGTCTCACCCACTGCCTCATCCACTGCCTCATCCACTGCCTGGTTGTAGTAGTGAGGCATCCACTGCCTCATCCACTGCCTCACTCACTGCCTCACCCACTGCCTCACCCACTGCCTCACCCCCTGCCTCACACACTGCCTCATCCACTGCCTCATCCACTGCCTCACCCACTGACTCACCCACTGCCTCATCCCCTGCCTCATCCACTGTCTCACCCACTGCCTCACCCACTGCCTCACCCACTGCCTCACCCCTTTCCTCACCCACTGCCTCATCCACTGCCTCATCCACTGCCTCATCCACTGCCTCACCCACTATCTCACCACCGGCCTCACCCCCGGCCTCACCCACTGCCTCACCCACTGCCTCATCCACTGCCTCACCCACTGCCTCACCCCCTGGCTCACCCACTGCCTCACCCACTGTCTCACCCACTGCCTCACCCCCTGCCTCACCCACTGCCTCATCCACTGCCTCACCCACTGCCTCACCCCCTGCCTCACCCACTGCCTCACCCACTGTCTCACCCCCTGCCTCACCCACTGCCTCACCCACTGTCTCCCCGCCAAACACACACCGAAACTACGACGTTGGTACAACGTTCGAACAAGTTTTAACACTTCCTAACCAGTCATAACAACCACTATAGCAAGTTGTAACAACGTTCTAATACGTAATAAACACGTTAAGCCAAGATGTAACAACTTTATTACAAGTTGTAACAAGCGGAAAATAGAGACAGTTTCGGTTTGTGTTTCCAGGGTCACCCCCTGCCCCAACCCCTACCTCACCGACCTTCACAGATTAAGACGCCTCAAGCTTCACTGAACAAAAAATACATTTTAACCTTGAGATGAAAGGTGGGGATGACCCACTTTACCCCCTGTTACGAACCCCAGTTCATCGTCAGAGCACGGAGCAGTGACGTCAACGCCATCAGTGAGTCCGCTCCCGAAACCCCCACGAAATGGACGACGCCATCTAATGGTGGCAGGAATATGCCAGCTCGACATGCTAGATTCTTGTCCTTGTAGCTCGTGAGGTAGCTAGTGCTGACCTCTGGTGAGGTGGTGCTCTGAACATCAGCGCCATCTATTGAGCTAGAAGCTGTACGTTTGTGTATAAGCCAGTAAGTGATGTTTCCTTGTGGTTCCCATGTAGTGTCCCCCGTACTGATGACGTGTCTGCTTTCACAGAGTCAACATAAGGCTGCTGTGATGCAGGAAGAGACAGTCTACCGAAGGCAGCCAAGGTATCTACACCAGTCTGCTTTACAGAAGCAGTGAGCCGCCGCCGGACGAGAACTGTAGTGTTCAACTGTCTGCCTGAGGAGTGGCAGTGACGGGATTCGCCGTACCCGGGGCTGGCTGGTGGAAGAGACGTCCGACTGTGGTGCCGAATGATGAGAGTAACCATCGAGTTACACGAGGCTCCTGCCTAGGGCTCGCAACCCTAGCATTCGTCGTGAAGTGGCCTAACAGTGAGAAGCTGATTGGTACCTGCCAGCTACAGGCTGGACTGTGGTTGTCGGCCTTCACGAAGAGGCACCCAGTGGAATTGTGATTTGGCTGGCCTGTGGCCAGGGTAGATTCATCGTGGTTTCCTGGTACCTGCAGAGGGTATTGCCGTGGAATAGGAAACCAGGCAAGACTGCACGGAGTGAGCTTCGTCAAGTGTTCAGCGTCTTCAGAGTGAGACGATAATGTACATTGTGTAGTGATATTTCCCGTTTGTGACTTTTATTTATCTATGGTGGTGGGAAGACTAATTATACATAGTATAAAGTGACGAACTTGTGTGTTTAATGTGCCTCCCCTTTTCATTTTACTTGCATTACTGAGCTCACCCCTTGAAAGCCTCTACTAACTTGGGGCCAGACACCCAAACTCTAATACCATCAGAAACGAACCCGGTTGCGTCCCATTAGGGCCATAACACCCCCCCCTCCCTCTTCTCCAACCTCCCTCTTCCCTCTCCCACCCCTATTCCTTCCCTCTCTCATCACTTCCCCTCGCCACCAAACGATCCGTGTGTATGTGTGCAACTTTCCCATGGAAACAAAGCTTAGTGTCCTCTACCATCCCAGTACCCCTCTCATCTCCCCTCTCACGCTCAGTTTGCCCTCTCACTCTTCCCTCTCGCGCCCTCAGTGTCTACACTGTTCCATAAACGACCAGCTGCTACAATGCTGCCTTTTTTGGATAATTTTTTTTACTCTATTTTGAAACAAAATATGTTATAGTTCAACACAAGAACACAGCCCATGTCATTTCAAACATGTCATAACCTGTCATTGTTCTAGCACAAGAACACAGCTTATGACATGTCCTTTCTAACATGGCATAACATGTCATTGTTCTAGCCTAGGAAGGCAAACTTTTGACATCTCAGTAAACTCCCCAGAACGAAGGACAGTCTTAATACAGGAAAATGTCCATTCCCCCCATTTCCCTTAGACATACAGACTGCCAACACAAACAACCTGAGGGAACGCACAAGCGAATCATTTTAACCTGAAATACAAATTTAAACAAACCCAAATAAAGGAAAAAACACACAACTTATTAATATCGATCTGATATCAGGTGTCAAAGAAGGTAATATTGGGTAATGATAGCATGATATCAGGTATCAGGGTATGTAATAGTGAGTAATAATAGTAAGATATCAGGTATCAAGGGACGGTATTAATAGATAATAATTAAAATATATACGGTACTAGGGACTGTAATAATGGGTAATGACTATAAATGCAAGGATTATCTTGCCTATATTAATCAGGTAGTGAGCAAGTTAATCGTTCATATAATGACTTCTTCTTATCTTAAGGTTATCTTAAGATGATTTTGGGGCTTAGCGACCCCGCGGCCCGGTCCTCGACCAGGCCTTTCCTTTTTGTTACACATCCCCGTGAAGCAGCCCGTAGCAGATATCTATAAATTCTCAGGTCACAAGGACAGTTATGGCAATTAACAATAGAACAACGTACATACCTTAGCAGTTCCTTAACCGGTTTCAATGTTACAGAGAGAAACATACATACCTGCAAGGGAGGAAACAAAAAAATACAGCATTAACAAATGCACATACATTGATGTATTTGAAATGAGGGGAAAATACAAACTAGAACCAATATCTCCCAATTGGTGAGTTATACCTTCCCCATCACCAGCATACTCCCTACAGTGGTGAGTTATACCTTCCCCATCACCAGCATACTCCCTACAGTGGTGAGTTATACCTTCCCCATCACCAGCATACTCCCTGCAGTGGTGAGTGATTCCTACTGAATGTTTTCCAATATTTCCTTGGATATTTACCCATTTTTTCCATGTGATTTGAGATCAACTTGCATAACCATCAAAATATTTATGTGCTGACTTATTTTATACTGTTGTTCACCAGTATATGTTGCTGTACACAAGTATATGCTGTTGTTCACATGCAACATACTAAGCCCCAAGTACTAGTAACAATTTTGGACTGGGGTAACGAACTAGTATCGACCTCTCTATCATGCTAGTTAACCCCCCTGACCTCTGTAACATATTAGTTAACCCCCCCCCCCCCTGACCTTTAAAATTTTCTTTAATATCAAGAAGCAGAGAATGTCACGTTGCATATTGATAGTCACTTTTACGAACCCTTCGTAACCGGGTTCTTTAAAAACTGTGATCCTACTCAAGTTCAGAGGACCCTAATCTTGGTGGAAATGTAGTGTCATGTTTAAAGGTAATATTTAAAGAAAGACATTTAAAATATCCCGGTATTATTTCCCATCACCATTAGAATCCATATATATAATATATATATATATAACTAGCAGTACCAGGCCACGCGTTGCTGTGGCTCAGCAATGCATGTGCGTTGCTGAGCCACAGCGACCTTCCCTGTCCCCCAGTCCTCCCCACCACTCCCCCCTCACCTCGGCCTCCTAAACATTCCCCACTCCACCATCCCCTCGTCCCAACATCCAAAATTCCCCCATCCCCTCATCCTTCCCCACCATTACCCCCCCTTCCTTGTCCCCTCGTCCTCCCCACCATCTCTCGCTTCCGTCCCCTCGTCATACCCACCATTCCCCACTCCCTCGCCTTCCCAAATGGTCTGATGTTCCAATCAGAAAATTGGGAACGTCAAGTGATCTGATGTTCCCAACACAGAAATATAAAAAAACAATTAAAAAATGAAATGAAAAGATGAAAAAATACAAAAATAAACTATACTCATGAAATGAACGGTAAGGTAAACAACACAGCTCAATTCCACCGCAATTCACACAAAATAATTCAATTAAAATGAAAATAAATAAATCTATGAAAATTCAATTTATCAATGCAATCAGGAACATTGAATTGGAATTGTAACATATTTAGTAGAGCATGTGTGTGTTGCCTTTATATGCAACAGATGGCACTGTTTTTCAAGAAAATCATAGTTTTACCTGTCACAGGTGTGGCATCTATACTTATATTTACTAAATGAACGGCATGGTATACAACACAGCTCAATTCCAACACAATGGCAAACAAAATAATTCAATAGAAAATATAATAAATCGAAATGTATGAAAATATAATTTATCAATACAATCGGAAACATTGAAATGGAGTTCGTGACATTTAGTATAGCGTGCATGTTGCTATTATGTGCAACAGATGGCGCTGTTTTTCAAAATCGCATGTTTTGACCTGTCACAGGGGTGGCATCTATATAGTAGGTATATAAAACCATGCGCCTATTCGAATGCAAGGTTGTGTCAAAATTTCAAAGCAATCGGTGAAGAACTTTCAGAGATTACAGGGTATGTTGCTCTTACGTCCAACAGATGGCGCCGTTTAAAAAGAAAAAACATGTTTTTTCCTGTCACAGGTGAAGCATGTGTATAATAGATATATAAAAAGACGTGTCTACTCGAATGCAACGTTGTGTCAAAATTTCAAAGCAATCGGTAAAGAGGTTTCGAAGATTTTCCTCACTTGAAAAACACAGTTTTTCAGAACAAGCATGTTTTTTACCGTCACAGACGTGACATCTACATAGTATGTATATGAAACCTGGCCGGATGCGAATGGAAAGTTGTGTGAAACTTTCAAGGCAATCGATGAAGAACTTTCGGAGATTAGCAATTTTGAACAAACGAACATTTCCATTTATATTTTTATAGACTAGCAGTACCCGGCCATGCGTAGCTGTTTATACTGTTGTTCACCAATATATGTTGTTGTTCACAAGTATATGCTGTTGTTCACACACACCATTCTCTCCTCACCCGTCTCCTCAGCCTCCCAACCATTCCCCACTCCACCATCCCCTCGTCCTCCCCACCATTCCCTGCTCCACCATCCCCTCTTTTTTCAGGGATATTCCTGTGCGAGCCCTAAGCCTCTGGCTGGCCCACTAAGTGATACTTGTTTCTGTTTTACTTGGGCAGAGTATGACTATTTATGATCCGGATGGTCGCTTTAGTAAGATTTTGCCATATGTGTTTAACAACTTCTTCTGCTCTGTTGATTCTAATTTGAAATCTTAATGGATTTGCATCTGTGCACTGTGTTAGATAATGTTCCAGTGGTCTGTCGGGCATTTCTCCACAGTGCCTCTCATCTTCCGGAACCTGTAAGCCTATTTCCCATGCACATGTGAATCGAAGCCTGATGCGATGTAAGTGTACTTCTGTTGCTCTATTGCTCCCTTTCATCAAACTAAGTGGTTCGTAGTTGTTTGAATTCTTGTACCAACCCGCAAATCCTGATGTTGCAACTGCTGTGTTGTGGTCACTGTACATCTTTTGCATTGCTGTGTTTCTAATTACTTTCCTAATCTGTGATTGACTCTGGTATGTATATGTCTACATGTCTTCTCTTAGTTGCAAGTTCTGCAGCTTCGTCTGCAACGTCATTTCCTATTATTCCCACATGACTTGGCACCCAGTTGATAAGTACGCGTCGGCCTTGTCGTTTGAGTGTTTGCATTAATGATATGACATTTGTGATCAGATCCACCATCCTCTCTTCCTTCCCACCATTCCTCACTCCTCTTTCCCTTTGTCCTCCCCACCATTCTCCATTCCGCCATCCCTTCGTCCCCACCTTCCCAAACTCCCCCATCCCCTCGTCCTTCCCCACCATTACGCTTCCCTTGTCCCCTCGTCCTGCCCACCATCTCTCACTTCCGTCCCTCATAGTCCCCACCACTCCCCACTCCCTCGTCCGATGCCATCCCAAATGGTCTGATGTTCCCATCAAAAAATTGGGAACATCAAGTGATCTGATGTTCCCATTAATGAAATAAGAAAAACAGTTAAAAAATTAAATGAAATATGAAAAAAATAAAAAAATAAACTATACTCACGAAATTAACGGTATGGTAAACAACACAGCTCAATTCAACACAATTCACACAAAATAATTAAATAAAAATAAATAAAAATCAATGAAAATTCAATTTATCAATGCAATCAGAAACTTTGAAATGAATTGTAACGTATTTAGTATAGCATGTGTGTGTTGCTCTGACATGCAACAGATGGCGCCGTTTATCAAGAAAAGCATAGTTTTACCTGTCACAGGTGTGGCATCTATACTTATATTTATGAAATGAACGGTACGGGAAAAAACAGCTCAGTTGCAACACAATGTTACACAAAATAATTCAATAAAAATTAAATAAATCAAAATCTATAGAAATGAAATTTATCAATGCAATCGGAAACATTGAAATGGAATTCGTGACATATTTAGTACAGCGTGAATATTGCTATTATGTGCAACAGATGGCGCAGTTTTTAAAACACGCATGTTTTTACCTGTCATAGGGGGTGGCATCTATATAGTAGGCATACAAAAAGATATGCCTATTCGAATGCAACGTTGTGTCAAAATTTCAAAGCAATCGGTGAAGAACTTTCAGAGATTAGCGATTTTGAACAAACGAACATTTCCATTTTTATTTATATAGATATATACAACGCTATGAGAGGTCAAAAGGATTGGCGTTGCTAGCCCTTACGCTAGCCTGCTTCACGGTTGACAATCACAAAGTACTTCTGCCGAGGTCTTCTTTGCGCACTCGCTGGTACGCCCTGACAACAAAGCCAACAATACTCGATCAGCCCTACTGGCTAGTACCTTCCAGAACCAAAGTCTACAGCGCTCTTCTACAGCGTTCTTCTAGCCCCACTGACTAGCACCTCCAGGAGTGAAGTCCACTGCGCTCGACCACCCCACTTAGCTAGTCCATCCAGGAATAAAGTCCACAGCGTTCCACCAGCTCACTTAGCTGGTCCATCCAGGAATAAAGTCCACAGCGTTCGACCAGCTCACTTAGCTGGTCCATCCAGGAATAAAGTCCACAGCGTTCGACCAGCTCACTTAGCTAGTCCATCCAGAAGTAAAATCCACAGCGTTCGACCAGCTCACTTAGCTAGTCCATCCAGGAATAAAGTCCACAGCGTTCGACCAGCTCATTTAGCTAGTCCATCCAGGAGTAAAGTCCACAGCACTTGACCAGCCCTCTTAGCTAGTCCATCCAGAAGTAAAATCCACAGCGCTCGACCAGCTCACTTAGCTAGTCCATCCAGGAGTAAAGACCACAGCGCTCGACCAGCTCACTTAGCTAGTCCATCCAGGAGTAAAGACCACAGCGCTCGACCAGCTCACTTAGCTAGTCCATCCAGGAGTAAAGACCACAGCGCTCGACCAGCTCACTTAGCTAGTCCATCCAGGAGTAAAGTCCACAGCGCTCGACCAGCTCACTTAGCTAGTCCATCCAGGAGTAAAGACCACAGCGCTCGACCAGCTCACTTAGCTAGTCCATCCAGGAGTAAAGTCCACAGCGCTCGACCAGCTCACTTAGCTAGTCCATCCAGGAGTAAAGTCCACAGCGCTCGACCAGCTCACTTAGCTAGTCCATCCAGGAGTAAAGTCCACAGCGCTCGACCAGCTCACCTAGCTAGTCCATCCAGGAGTAAAGTCCACAGCGCTCGACCAGCTCACTTAGCTAGTCCATCCAGGAGTAAAGTCCACAGCGCTCGACCAGCTCACTTAGCTAGTCCATCCAGGTCGACCTCTGTCTTCCATTGTCCCAACTTCACTACCTTCCCAGCCTGCTTCTAGTTCCTCGTCACCTTTCAGCCTGGCAGACTAAAAGATGGGAAGCTATGATTACTGGGAGGGTCGACTGGTATAGTTCAGCAACCGGATCGTGGATGGTGCTGAAGTCCGTCACACCTCCCCTCTAAAAAAAACATTGTTTTCACATGGTTAAAACAATACCAAAAACAAACATATTTACTAATTATATGCTGGATAATGTGTCCGCTATCACATTATCAATCCCTTTAATATGTACAATCTGCAGGACATATTCTTGCAGATATAAACTCCATCATGTAAGTCTGATATTCTTGTGTTTGAACTGGGCTAGGAAACGAAGGGGGTTATGGTCTGATCGTACTAGGATTGGCCTGTTGTTACTGGTTATATATATGTCATAATGTTGTAGGGCGGTAATTAGTGCTAAGCTTTCTTTTTCGATGACTGAGTATTTTCGTTGGCGGTCATTTAATTTCTTAGAATAGTACGAAATGGGATGTTCTACTTCGTCATCATCGACCTGGGACAACACGGCTACTATCCCAAAATCTGAGGCATCGATAGTCTATATAAATGGTTTATCGAAGTCATGGGCCATCAAAACGGGGGGCGATATTAATATAGATTTCAGCTTCTCAAAAGCTACCTGGCACTCCTCTGACCAGTTGAATTTCACACCCTTAGCCAAGAGATGTGTTAGTGGGACCGCAACTGAGAAAAAGTTGGGGACGAACTTCCGGTAAAATCCAGCCAGCCCTAAGAATTGACTAACGTTTTTCTTTGAAACTGGAGGTGGATATTCGATTATGACCTGTATGTTACTGTCTTTGGGAGCAATTCTCCCTCCACCGATTGTATGTCCTAGGAAGACTACGGACGGTTTGCAGAAGTCTGACTTACAAGTCTGACTTACCAAGACGTATCGATGATGTTCAAACCCATCGATGGATACAGCGATAGCAGGCGGCTTGATATCTGCGAGGCACTACACATTAAGAAGCCAACACCAGCAATCAACAGCCAATTAATGCACAATTATATTCTACCCACTTCAAGACTCCGCACCAATATAGAAGCATCAAGAAACATGGGCCAATAGGCCCTTTGCATTTACTTCCATTCTTCCCCTTTAACTTTACCCAATATTATACCCATTGTTTCGTGTTCTATCTTGTGTTGAAAGTTTTTTTCACCTCATTTAAAACTGTTGTAACATATCACCTTACCCAAATGCAGGTACATAAAATGAAAAGCCGTTTGAATTATACCATAGTAAGAAATCTGTTTTAGTATTTGCAGGTTATAGTTGTGTGTGTACTAAAGTCTTTGAAAATGTAATAAGTTATTATGAAACGCGTTCATGCGTCTTGTCAGACTAGAAATAAAAATGAATTTTGGAGAAATGATTTTTCAATTACCATCGACAGCGAAAAGAACCATAAGAAATATTGAGAAAATTTGTGTTAGAATTATTAATCTTACTTTTTTGGTCATATTTAATAATATATGTCTACAGGAAAGACTGCTACTAAAATATACAAATATATATATAAATATATATAAATATATATATACATATATATATATAAATATATATATATATACATATATATATATATATATATATATATATATATATATATATATATATATATATATATATATATATATATATATATAGGCTTGTTCGCATATATATGGTCCCCAGGGCTATATGCAACTGAAAACTCACACCCCAGAAGTGACTCGAACCCATACTGCCAGGAGTAACGCAACTGGTATGTACAGGACACCATAATCCACTCGACCATCATGACCGGACAATAAGGAGGTGATAGCCGAAGCTATTTGAACCACCTCCCCAGCCGGTACTCGGATGGTAATCTTGGGCATAGTATTTTATCAAATCACCTTATTCTTTGGGGCACATGTGAGGAACACAAATGCGAACAAGCCTGAATGGTCCCCAGGACTATATGCGACTCAAAAATCACACCCCAGAAGTGACTCTAACCCATACTGCCTGGAGCAACGCAACTGGTATGTATAGGACACCTTAATCCACTCGACCATCACGACCGTGCAAAAGATGATGGTAACCGAGGCTAATTCCCCATCATCCCGCCGGCACTCTGATGGTAATCTAGGGCATAATATTTTAACAAATCACCTCATTCTTTGGGGCACACGTGAGGAACACAAATGCGAACAAGCCTGAATGGTCCCCAGGCATATATGCAACTGAAAACTCACACCCCAGGAGTGACTCTAACCCTTACTGCCAGGAGCACTTTGAAATTGGTGTACAGGACACCTTAACCACTCAACCATCACGACCGGACAAAAGATGATGGTAGCCGAGGCAAATTCCCCATCATCCCTCCGGTACTCTGATGGTAATCTTGGGCATAGTATTTTATCAAATCACCTCATTCTTTGGGGAACATGTGAGGAACACAAATGCGAACAAGCCTGAATGGTCCCTAGGCATATATGCAACTGAAAACTCACACAAAAGTGAGAAAAAGCGAGATAATTGTGATTATTTTGTATATAAATTACTTGTTTAAGTTTGCTTGGTCGAGTGATAACTGATATGCTGTGTGTGGTTT